>NW_026067934.1:2664394-2665239 GCF_014885135.2 Alexandromys fortis | reverse complement strand
CAGGCCAGCTGGCCTTGGTGAGTGCCCCATAGAACATCCCCATTGTCTCAGTGTATGGGTGCACCCCTCGCGGTTCTGAGTTCCTTGCTCGTGCTCTCTCTCCTTCTGCTCCTGATTTGGACGTTGAGATTTCAGTCTGGTCCTCCAATGTGGGTCTCTGTCTCCTTTAATCGCCTGATGAAGGTTAATATTTAGGAGGATGCCTATATGTTTTTCTTTGGGTTCTCCTTCTTATTTAGCTTTTCTAAGAACCCGAATTATAGGCTCAATGACTTCTTGAAGTTTGCAGGCAAATGGATGGAAATAGAAAACACTATCCTGAGTGAGGTAAGCCAGACCCAAAAAGAGGAACATGGGATGTACTCACTCATATTTGGTTTCTAGCCATAAATAAAGGACATTGAGCCTATAATTCAATTATTTTTATAGCCATATCGATCTTCTATTTTCCTCTGATGTACCAAAATTTTTACTCTAGCACATCATTTATTTTATGCTTATATTTTTCAGAATGATTTCATAGGTTATTTTTCAACAATACAAAACTTTTCCTATGCATTTGAATACTCCTACACTGCGGATTTTCTGCACCATTTATTTTAGTGTCATGGTTTCTTTTCTTATTTTATTACCCCACTTTATATTGTTTATCTGCTTATGTGGTATTCCTGTGGGCATATGGGTTTATATGTAAGCTGGCTTTGGTAATTATCCTTGATAGCTCGCCACTTAATTGCTTGAGGTAGGGTCTCTCAATTGAACATGGAGTTTGCTAGTAAAGCTAGTCTAGTTAAGCACTTTGCTTCAGGGATCCCATGTCTCTGCTGCTTTTGGGCAGTGGAAAT
>NW_026067934.1:2650545-2664251 GCF_014885135.2 Alexandromys fortis | reverse complement strand
TGTGTATAATATGTATGTATGTATATAATCAGACACTTATGTCTGAACACTGATCCTCATACATGTAAGTAAGCAAGCACCTTACCTGCTTTACTGTCTTCTCAGTCCTACACTACTCCTCCCAAGAGTCATTGTGTGTATTAGTGAAGAATAAAGGTCATAAAGATTAGTGTCAAATGTTAATGATTCCCTGTGCGAATCTGGAATAGTCACTCTTGTTTTTATGTTCCCTTGATTTTATTTCTGTTTACAATGGAATTGTGATGGGTCACTGATTGTCCCAGTGACGATTTAGTGAAAGTTATCTAAAATCAATTGAAATTGATTGAAATAAGAAATTGAAGAGAAATAAGACATGTTATAGTATTTTCTTCTAATGTTTTCCTTGAAGCCACTCACTCTTAGTCACTCTGGTCTGGAAGGTAGCAGGATTGGCTCTATCTGTCTTGTCTACCTTTTACTAATTCACAGAGTCTCTCTATTTTCCCAAGGCCTGTGCTGTTTACAATCTTTTTACTGTTATTCTCTTGGATTAAGAGATAGTATTTATAAATGATAAAGTCATCAGTTTTTTTTTTTGGAGCTATAAGAAAGAAATACATTTTTAAAAGTCTATTTTACTGACTAATCAATGTCTGAACCAGGTAGATGGATTGAATGACTAAAACAAGATTTGGTGAGCAAACACATTTGGAGATCAGGGAGATCATTCAAATATGTAAATAAAGCCGAATATTCCACGGAGGGAAGGTGACCAAATCTCTATTGGGCGGTGCAGATTTTGCCTGTCTACAAACAAGAATTATTTTCCATTTTTATGAGCTGTTTATAATGTAAAGTCCTAAAGAGTCTCTTTAGAAACAGAATCCAGGAACCTCAGGAGGTATTCTCCAGAGTTTTATAAATACATTGAAGCACAGAGTTATTCTACCTTGAGTTCTGTGTTCCTTTTTACTGTTTCTACAGGGCTAATCCCAGAAGAGAAACATAGCTGTCTGTGATGATTCATCTTTTTGTGACTTGAAGATGAATACTCACATTTTTATTATGTCTTTCTACGTATAGATATTGGGCAATATTTTGAAAATTGCAATTTTTTAGGAAATATTAGATTTTTACTAAAATAATTTTCAAATCATCCATTGAATAATACTTGAATGCTTATCTTCTGTTTGGTTTTAATTTGAGGAATGATATGTTATCAATTTTAAACATCTGATAATTTTGACTTCTGCTTTTTTTAACATTTTGATGTAAAATTAACATGTAAATTTGCATTTGGTGTTTGGTAGGTACTGTCTTAAGTGTGGAAATATTTTACTTAAATAATAAGAATAAATACTACTCTTAATGCTGCAAATTCTCAAATTTATAATAAACCTGATGAATCACATATTGAATATCATCATTTGATTTATCTGTTTGATTGATTTAATATCTTTTATACTTTGATGTTGTAGAAAGATATCAGCCGTTAATGTCAATGATGCTCTTGCTTGCATTTTTTGTTTCATTCATTTAATATAAATGTATTACCCTTATTAGATATGCAAATGAAAACATAATTTGCACATATGAAATTAACTCTTATGAACATGGAGACAGTAAATGACAATTCAAAATATTAATGGGATAGAGAAATATGACATAAATTATGAGGTGTATTGATCATGAAAATCATCTGTCTTCTGGGATCATCACAGCCATTTTCAAGTATCTTCTAGTCATTTGTTATATGTTATGCATATATATATATAATATTATATGTCATTATATGTTACTGTCCAATGGTCTCCCCGCAGTAAGCTTTCTTCACTTCCCATTTTCTAAAAGGTAAGCACAACACAGCTCCACATCACTGAGTTTTTCTGTTTATCTCTACAGTGAGATAGAAAAGCAAACCTCAAATAAGAAAAATAAAGTAGTTACTGTTCAGAAATCATGATCCAAAGATAGTGATGACTTTTTCATTCTCTTATTTAAATGCAAATACTGCATCTTGCTGAAGCATTCACTTTACATTTCAGAAGCAAATACTGACTGTGCACAGCTGTGCTCCACCCCTCAACTGTCAACATTCTAGTATTTCAGCCATAGAAAAATTATTCTTTAACTGTTGTAGCCATAGTATCTTTGGATGTACTAGGAGGATCTTCTTCCCTGTTACAAGTTCCACTGCACTGCAAACTCAACTAGGAGCTTTTTTTTTTTTTTCAAGTTACCTGACTATAGGTAAGGTTTCCAAGGCAGAGACTCTAGCTATGAACATTTGCTTTCCATTTGAAGTGTTTCTTTTAAGCTGTCCTAAATCAGAATTACTCTAACATCTATTGCTAAATTTGTCAGTGTCTCCCTTCATGTTCTCAAGAAAATCCAAGAAATATATGTATAACATGTGTTTTAACACAAAATCCATTATGACTGGTCTTTGTGAAAACAATGGCATTTTTTGGGGTAGTTTGAATTTTTTAGGTAAGTGTTCTCACATAGCTTTTCATATGTTCCACTACACTGGTGCTCTCAAGTACCAATGAGACTCAGGTTTATTCCACGATTAAGAATAAAATCTGCCAAGGGGTTTGCAAAGCCAAACTGTAAAGGAGGATGGGAATATATGGGAAATTAAAGTAACTTCTCCACAAAATTAAGGGTAACATTTTTAAATAGGGTACTGAAGATGGTTGCTTAAGAGAAAGAAATCTTTAAAAAATGAATTAAAAAAAAAAAAGAAATCCCACACTAGCTCTGAACTGAGAAATTGATGGTTATTTATTTAGGGGTAAACTCACAAATCTGAATCCTCTCCTGGGAAGGAGATCAGAAACCGAAATCCACAACCCCAACACAGAGAGAGAGAGAGGCCGGAAAAGAGGCCAGACGAATGCTCTTCCTCAGCATATATAGGATAAGAGGCCACGACCCAGTGGTCGGGTAACTACCAGCTTTAAGATTTCCTACAGCAGGGTATTGTTTGTGGCAGGAATGAAGGAATTATTCTACATAATTAGTTCTCAGAAAGCAGTACGGCTTCTAAAGAGGCAGCTGAATATAAAACTGATAATGGCAACAAAGAAAACGACGCTCTAAACTAATACCATATCGCTGCAGCATTTTCTATAATGGGTACTTTTTATAAGGCTTTACCTCATGCTCCTACTTTCAGAGTGGTAGCAGGATAGCAATTGCTTAGCACCCCAATCTAACAGTTTTGTGTTGGCTCCTCTACAAGTTTCTCCTTTGGTGATTTTGGCAACTTTGCTTGGATCATTTATAAAATAAGGACATTAATGCAGACCAGCATGAAACTTAGTGCAATCTCTTTATAACAAATAGAGGTGGAGTTAGAGGGAGGTATTCAGTGTGACTGAGAATTTTTCATCACAGTTGAGCATAACTTGGGAGTCTAGCATGCTGAGACTTCAACTGTCACTACCCTCACTCTCGACCAGGCTACATGCTTTTACATCCTTTGTCTCCATAAGTTGAATTCATTTCAGAGACAATGGGCTAATGGTATTTATAAATTCGTTTGTGTATGTGTGTGTATGTGTAAAAGAGATTTTAAAAAAGAAATAAGCAGCAATCTTATGATCCTAGAGAGCAGGAGGTGTTAGCATTCTGGCATCAGTTCTGGGTTCACCTTAGGGTGCTAAGAGGCACTAAGAGTATCTCCTCTTCTCATTACCCAATTCCCTTATAAAAGGTGGGCCTTGCCATCCTTCACTATCTTTCTTTTCCACTACTCTTGTCCGCAGTGACCCATCTTTGCCCTCAGCCTCTCTGTCCCCTTATATGTCTCTTCCCTGTACTCTTCCAATAGAACTCCCATATGAGCAACACTGTCTGGAGTGACTCCTTCCTGTCATTTTTATATAAATTATAACAGGAGAGGACCCAAAGAAAGAGGGATATTATTGGGTGGTATTTGTCTAGGGATTAACAATTCTCTACTGGGACTAAGATGTGCTTGTGTGTGTGTGTGTGTGGGTGGGTGTGTGTTGTGAAGGATTAGGAGAGCTGGTCAGACAAACTTGCCCAACTGCAGCTCTCCACAATATATTCACATGCCTTTCCCTCCTGGGGACTGGACTGCAGTTTCAACACAATTTCAATGACCAATGAATATTTGATAATGCTTAGTGTCCAGGCAGCTTCACATGTTAGGTTGTTATGTAAAAAGAAAAAGAAAGATAACAGGAAGCCAGAACATTTCTGGATTGTCTGGCTCCAGTCAGGACAAAATTCCCTTCAAAACCAAGGACTTCTGGCTCAAAACAAATTAGTTATCAAGTTTCAGAAACAGAGCTGCTCTTGTCAATATTCCTGCCCAAACTGCTAGACAAATTCCTTCTGCTATTTTTATCAGTATATTTATTGTTGCTATCACCATAGAAGTGAGAAAAATTAGAATGAGAAATAAAAAATGGATGTCCTTTTTGTTAAAGTTAATACGCAGTTTTAAAGACATAAAACCAGGAATAATAAGTTATGTCTGCACAACATGAGCCTGAAGTCTGAAAGCTAAAATTCAACTGTTTTATAACTACTGGGACATAGGCTTGGGGTGTTAATAAATCTGGTTTTTAATTATCTACTTGCAGCCTTAAAGGCAAGTTGATAACAGTTGCTATATCTCAAGGATTATCCTAAGTCATAAATGACCTGGCAATAAAAGTAGTTCAGACACACTGCCTTGTATTTAGAATTCACCCAATCATTTCTCAGCATGATTATTATCCTGCATGATCTGATTGTTCAAAGGAAGATGTTAACTCTTTCCTAAGTGATTTATTTTTCTACATTGAAGGTGTTTTTCCTTCAGCTTATTTTCAAATTGAGATGCATGATCTGGTTTTATTCATCTCTACTACACTCTGCTGTTACTGGAGAGTGAGTTATTTCTAAAATAATTAAAATGCATTGAGTCATAGACTATGATTATAACTTACATTGTCTGGTGCATTGGGATCTTTCAACTAGAAACATCCAAACAAAACATAGCCACAGTTAGAGCTGTGTAGGATTCAACTTAGAGACATCTCATAGCATAATAACTTTGAATTTCTATTTTAAACTTAATCAGCTCTTTCTGTAATACTGCAAACCAGCCACACTGCTGCTTTTTATTTCTTTGAAGAAAAAAAAAAGAGCACTGATAACTAATTTCTTGATTTCCAATTCCATTTCTATGATTTCTTGGTACCAGACTGTTTGCTTTAATGTAGTTTAGGTAGTTTCACTGGTTTCTTTATATACCTACAAGACACATATGTAGTACCTATCTGCAAAAATGATCTCTATTATTAAAAAAAAATGTTTAAATTGCTGCAGGTCCCAATAAAAGAGAAAAAAGTTCCATTCTATGAGCAACAGATTAGAAAAAAAATCAAAATGAATTTCAGAGATATAAAAATAAAAATATAAAAAATTTATTAAGACTTTTAAACTTGATATGAAAATGTCTATCTTGCATGTGCTGAGAGATGACAGCATAAATAACTTTACTATTTTTGTTTTTATTGTTGTTTTTGTAAAATAATATTGTTATAATCTGCCAAATATACAAGTTGAATTTAAGGAGTATGTATTATCTGGGTGATGCACAGTAATCAGAGGTTTCTTGAAATGACCCATGTACTTTAGGGTTAAAAATGGCTACTATCCCTGACCAGGTGGGTGGGAAGAGGACAGAGCAGGTTAGATAGAAGAGACCTCATTGGACACAACTGGCCAGAAGCAAACCTTGGACCCATAGGGCACAGGCTTCTTCCCAGACCCTCAAGCGATCATCCAGACTACAGTCTGGGATGGTAGTCATTGACTCCCAGAGCAGCTGTCTGCTACACTACATCATGCCCCTCCCACAACCTAATGTGCAATCTACTGAAAAAATGGAATCTCTTTACCCCTCTTTCCAGGTACCCCCTAAACAATGTTTCAAATTTTAAAAACAACAAAAATATTCAAATAGTTAGGTATGAAATTCTGTCTCAAAGATATTAGCTGCCCATGCCCCACCAACCTCCATCTCCTGAATGATTTCTGTTAGAAGATGAAGAGCAAGCCCCAGGGAGCAGGGGATCCAGCCGGCCAAGGTCAGTGTTAGCCTGTTCTGTCTTCTCAGTCAAGGGCATCTTCATAAAGTGCTCTTTTGATTTCTGCTTCTTGATTTTTTCATGTTCTCTACTTGAAAGTTCCTTTGGCCCCTCCAGGTAGAGCTGCGTAATCTTCTTGCTTGTCTGTTTTACCCAGTTGTGGTTCTCGATGTCAATGGGTCCTTTCACTCCTTCTTGGTTTTGCGGGTAGTCTCATCTGAGTCTAGAGACTTCTCCTTTTGAGGGGGTCATCAGAATTACATAGCCACCTTTTGTTGTTGTTATTTTGAGACAGGGTTTCTCTGTAGATTTGGAGCCTATCCGGGAACTAGCTCTTGTAGACCAGGCTGGCCTCGAACTCACAAAGATCTGTCTGCCCCCGCCTCCAGAGTGCTGGGATTAAAGGCATCTGCCACCACCACCCGGCCAAAAAAAAAAAAAAAAAAAAAACTTTTTCTTTACTCTTTGTGGATTTCACATTATGTATTCTGATCCCATTTATCTCCCCGTCACCTTGCTTTCCTTCTCTTTCTGTCCTTTCAAACTCCCCGCAAAACAAAATTTAAAAGTTAAAAAAGAAATCAGACCAAACAAAACAAACTTTCAATCAAACAAACAAAAAGAATCTCTGCATGGAAGTTGTAGTGGCCCAGTGAGTTACACAGCCTACTCTTTAGTCTATGACGTGGATTTTTTATTTTATTATTATTATCATTATTATTATTATTATATTACTTTTGTTCTTTGCAATGAGTCATTGTTCTGGTTTGAGACCTCTGGTTTCAGATACACCCTGGATATAGGTCCTTCACTAGGACTCCTGGATTTCTTAATATTGCTCTGTGTCATGGATATTTTGTAGCCTTGGGTCTGTAGGTCCAGTACCCTCACATGCTCCAGCGTTCATAGATGAGGTGGGTGTTGGAGTGTCTTACCTTGTTGTGGGCCCTGGGGGTAGCTGGGCTAGTCAGCTTACCGACTCCTCCTCATTGTCGCCACCTGGCCGGCTCTCCAGCACTGCCCAGGCTAACTTACCCAATGTAGCAGACAGCAAAGAGCAGGCCCAGTTCTCCCGTTCCCACATGCTGGGGTCAAGCTTGCCAGCACTTATGCCATTAGAGTCAACTATATTGTTTTGTACACGGGAGGTGAAGGGTCTGCTCTCTTTATACTTGGTGAGGGGTAGGACCAGCTTTTCTGTTCTTAAACTCCGAGATATGCTCTCCTGTCTGTCTAAGGTGGAAAGGGGTGAGGGAGAGAGAATATTTCCCTTACCCTTGCCATGCCGTGGCACACCAGATAGTTCTGCTTTCATGTCTACAGACCTAGCTCAACTGTTCCCTCCTCCAACAGGCACAGCTCTAGTGTGCTGCCCAGGAGAGGTGCCATATCTGCTCTCAGGTGTGCTGCAGCTGGTGAGGGGCAGGGGCAGTTCTCCCACTTCCTTAGGCCAGTTCTGTCACCTGCCAGTTTCAAGGGATGAGGGGAAGGGGGGGGGGCTTTTCCTTACCCATGCCACCACCTGGCTGATGGGAGCCTCATCAGTCCTCCTGCTCTGCAGTTTCTTGTGTCCCCACTAACAGGGACAGCTCCACTGTGCTGCCTAGGCTAGATACAGGGCCTGCTTTCGCTAGAGCTGCTGCTGCTGCCATCTTCTTGTTTCTCTTCTTTGGCTTTCTGCTTTTCTGCCTAAAGCTGGGCATCGATCTCCTCAGGACTTGTATATTTCCTCACAAATATTGCCACAGCCTTTGTGGCCTCCCTTTCTACGTTCTGTTTTGGGATATCTGTACACTCTGTGAAGATATACTGCGGAGATTGGCTTAATAAAGAGCTGAACAGCCAATAGCTAGGCAAGAGGGATAGGTGAGACTGCCAGGCAGGGACAGAGGAAGTAGGAGATGAGTCTAGATGGGAGAGACGTGAGAGACAAGGAATGCCAGACACATAGAATGGCCTAGAGGTAAAAGTCACGTGATAGAACAAAGATTAAAACTATGCATTAATTTAAGCTATAAGAGCTAGTTATAAACAAGCCTCAGATAAAGACTAAGCTTTCATAATTAATAACAAGTCTCTGTGTCATTATTTGGGAGCTGGCTGGCGGGACAGAGAAAGACTGTTACAATCTTTGGGCATTTCAGCTCCCATGGCTGCAGCTAAAACTGGCACCAGAACTGGAAAATAAATGGCCTTTAAAAAATTATAGTACAAATTGTTTTATTCCTGATTAAATTTTTCAGAAATTTTAGAATTCTTAAAAATTGCTTTGATGAACATTGAGGGAAGAAAGGAAAATGAGGAGGCAAAGAAGAAAGAGAAAGAGTTTGGAAGGAAAGAAATCTTCAATGCATTTTAAAATATTATAGAAAACAGACTCTTAAAGTAAATTTTTTTTAAAATGAGTATATGTACTTTTTCTTAAAACAAAAATTGTGTTAAAATATCAGACAATGCATATATGAGTGTGAACATGTGACATTTGGTTTTTAGGGCCTGGGTTTCCACACTTAGTTTAATATTTTCTAGTTTTATCCATTTATGTGGTCATTGTATTTTTTACAGTTGAATATATTCCATTGTATACAGGCACTATATTTTTATTTATATTACATTCTTTTAAACAGGTGGATGTAGTTTTGTCTTAATTGATTTTAACAATCCCAGATAACTGCACATTTTGTATCATATTTTAAATATTGAGAGGCAAATTGCTGCTTCTCTTACTAGCATTGTCATGGAAGTGTGAGGTGGGATGATTATCAAAGAAAGGTCCATCCTAGTGGTCTTCAGGGCTGTTAGTAGTTACCTTTGAATGTGTCTATTGTATACGTACTTGAAAGTTAGAAAACTTACAGACCTTTATAAAAAATACCTGAGAAAAAAGAAAAAAAAATGTTTCATCTAGTACAGTCATGCTTGTTTAAGCACAAAACTGTTAAAACAAAAGTTTTTCCTGATGAGTGAGAAAGTGAAAAATTTGTATGTTCGCCTAATGAAACTAATTATTCCCTGGGTCTGACGTATGGAGCCTTTTTCTTTATTACTGTGTTTTATTCTAATTCCCCTTTCTTTTTTGAGTATTATTTGCATATCTGTCACAATTCATAGTCTCTTCCTGAGGAAGAAATATGAAGGCAACTGAAAGTAATCACTTTTAGAATATAATAAAAAATGTTGTCACACTAAAAATACATTTTTATGACACTTTGGGAAAATTGCACAGAAAGACAGGACAGTATGCATGATGCTGCCTGCTAATGTCTGTCATGTAGACAAGCATCTTTTATCCCACTGAGCTTCCTTTTTATTGTTTGTGCACCTTGTGTAATACTAATGTCTCCCCACCATCAAAGGTTGGGATGACAGCATATCCAATTCAGCTTTGACTTGAGCTTTTGGTACGAGTAGCTATTATTTGGTATCTTAATTAGGCCTTAACCATACTGAATTCTCAACCATGTATTTTAAAGAAATAATGTCAGAAAATTTATTAAATTATATATTGAATACAAACTTGGAATTTGAGAGAAGGGAAAAAGTATTTTTAAACTTTCAAAAGTGAGAGTTCAAATGGTAAAACTCACCCCCAAAGGCAATGTCACAAGGGTTTCCAACTTCTTGAGCCATTAAAAATCACCTAGGATATTCCAATCAAAGCAGGAAAATACGATTTTGGGTTGCCATGGAGATGAATGAGATAACCTAAATGACCTTTCCATCTTTAAACACTTTAAAATCTAAAGTTACTTGAACACTTTTTATTTTCTTATGTGAGCTTTGTTTTCTTTTTATTTATCAGATTATTCTGATGATTGGCATGTTTAAATTTTTGTAAGTCATATACTCAGTAATAAATCTAACATACCTTTAAATTTAATTTAATCACTAATTTTTTTTTTTCAAATGACGTGGCAGACAACTTGTGTCCCAGACACAAAACCTAAGGAAAATTAACTTTGCTTACCACAAAACCGAAACCTTGATACAACTTCTTAATGGCTTGCCACTGGACTCAGTTATACATTAAGTTTATGTCAATTTACACATTGCCAACTTTTTTCTTCATCGTTCAGTGCCATCTTCATCATTTGATATTGAACTATAAGGTTGAGTTTAGGCTAATATTTTATAAAGCTATAGTACTTCTAATATTTAGAAGAATTGTCATTTATAAAAGAAATATTGATACAAAAATGGCCAAATAAATAAGATATAATATATAATTATGTTAGGACTGGAAATTCCAGAAAGGATAACAAATGTTTTCCAATATTTTAATACTTTACGTCTATTAAAATTCAGTTAAATTTACTTATACTTCTATTATGCAGATGAGTTGAGTAAAAAGATAGAGAAGGTTACCTCCGCATTGAGGCCATAGCAGTGAAGGGGATTTTACTTCATAGAGTGCATAGGCTATACTGTTTAAAATAATTTAAAACCTTCACTAATTCTATGAAAATTTCATAAAATGCATTTTGATAATATTCATCCCCTATTCAGCCCACCAATTTCTACAAGATCTATCTATCCTGCCCTTACCCACATCCACAATCTCACAGTAAATACACTGATTTTTCTGGCTCTTATCATCCTTATGCACCTTTCTGTAATGTTCACTTAGCCTTGAGTGCAGGTATAGGGGTCTAAATAGATTGACTGGGGGTGGGCATCTAATATTGTTTTTTTTTTTTTTTTTTTTTTTTTTTTTCCTGCATTTTGGGCAGTAGTGACTTTCTTTAATGGTCTCCATCTGCTGGGAAAATCCTTCTTTGATGAGGTGTGGCAGCTATAGCTACCTGTGGTGTATGTATTTAGACAAGTTATACTGTTTAGGGAAGTGGAAGTAGCTGCTTTTCTGTTAAGTTCCATGGGTTTCCAAGCCCAGGTAGTTACCTAAGTTTATAATACCAAGCATGAGTTTGCTCTTTGCATATATGTGATTTATTTGTAAATTACTGAAATTTAAATTAACACGGAAAAATGATGTGGGAGAGTCTTCTGTTTTGTGTTGATTCCATTGGTTAAATAAAGAAACTGCCTTGGCCCTTTAATAGGACAGAAAATTAGGAAGGTGGAGTAGACTGAACAGAATGCTGGGAGAAAGAAGCCAAGTCAGGCACTCGCCATGATTCTCCCACTCCAGACAGATGCAGGTTAAGATCTTTCCTGGTAAGCCAGCTCATGGTGCTACACAAAATATTAAAAATGGGTTAGATCAATATATAAGAGCTAGCCAAAAAGAGGTTAAAACTAATGGGCCAAACAATGTTTAAAAGAATACAGTTTCCATGTAATTATTTCGGGTCATAAGCTAGCTGGCGGCCAGGAGCCGGGTGGCAGGAATGTGGCCTGCAATACCTTACTACAAAATAATGAAGTTTTCACACAGTCTTCATGTTATTTGTCCCTCCTTCCTGTTCCCCTTGTTGTCCCTGTTTCCCTCCCCAGTCAAGTCTTTTCCATTGAATGGAAGAGACATGCACATTATTTTTAACTTAGCAGAAAACTTGGCATATCCATTCATATAATAAAATCAAAACAATCTATGTAAATGATAAATAATAGCAATTCAGTTTTGAAATTTCAAATGCAGTAAGCATAATAAAATAGTAAATTATATACTGTCAATATAAGCAAATATAGACTTCAAATTTAATAGTACCATATTATATAAATTATATGTTTTGTACTATGTCATATTATATATAATAAACCTAAATGTATCAAGGGTCACATTTTCTTGAAAATACCTTGCCATCTCCCCTGATCATAAACTTTTCAACATCACCATATCTTTCCAAAACACATTGTCTTGAAAATTACTTTGGAAATCCAGGATTTAAAAAGTTTCCTTCAAATATTTTTATTACTGGAATCTTCCTAGAAGGTCTTATGTTTCACTGATCAAGGTCAGGATTGTCAACAATATGACAATACAGGACAGTCTCTAGGTTTTTCAGACAAATTGACATGCTTAAAAATTCCTTAAAACTGCCTATTGCAGAATGTGCGCTGTTGATTCATGACTTCATTCACCTGTTTTAATAATGTATAATCAACTAAAGCACATTGAAATTCCTATTATTTTCAACTCCTTAATTCAAAAACTCTTGTAATCCAAATTTCATTAGCCAGGATGCCCTGCAGGACCCGGTTTATATTTCAGGCTTCCTAAGTTCATAACATTTGTAAAACCTTATTTAAGAAAATTGACACAAAATTAAATGCAAAAGTTCATGTCCTTAAAAATAAGATGTTAAGGATGCTGAATTGTAAGTTGTAAAGTTCTTTTAGTATCCAAAATATTACAAGTCAAATGCTAAATAAAAATAATTTATGACTCATAAATCTTTTAGAATTAGCTCCTAGCAGTTTTCTATAGACCCTTTATTTTTACAATATTCTTGGTTATACATTTTCTTTCTTTCTTTCTTTCTTTCTTTCTTTCTTTCTTTCTTTCTCCCTTCTTTCCTTCCTTCCTTTCTTTCTTTCATTGGGTTTTTGCTTGTTTGTTTTTTAAGAGAAAGTTTCTCTGTGTAGCCCTAGCTTTTCTGTAATTTGCTGTGTAGACCAGTCTAGCTTTGAACTCACAGAGATCTACCTGCCTCTGCTTCCTCAGTACTGAGTGCTGCCACCACCCAGCATGTTTTCTAGTTTTAATAGTGATTATTTTCTGCTCTCTTTTTCTGTCTTTTTATTCTATGTGATAATTTTAATCTAGTAATTTTTTGTTTGTTTTTCTATACTGTCGGAGCCCGTTTGGGTCCAACACAGACTTCCTAACTTGGCTGGAACAGAGTCGCGAGGAGTAATCAGACACAGCTTACACCGTAATCATGGAAAAGGCCAGAATGCTCCTTTATTGTCCAAGCATCTTATATAGTCATCCCAAATGAGCGGGAACACACAAAGGCTGTTGCCTAGGCAACCAGGTGCCTGGGCTTTAGTCAGGTCTGCATCTAGCAGCCAGGTAGGTCCTGAATTAGCATCTCTATAAGATAACCTCCAAATTGCATAAGGAAAGAAACCCCAAACATCCTGACCAGTTTCAGTCAACACCTCTTCTCAGGTAATCCACACTTTAACAAAAGAAGCTAGGAGCAAAGCATCCTGGCTTTTGTTAAGGGCACAGAGAGCTTGTCTGCAGAGCTATGTATCAGCTCAAACCAGGGCAATGGCTTCTGTGGCATATCGGAATATGCGCCCACAATCCACTCTCTCTTATTAATTTTAATAAACCCTGTGCTTCTGCAACAGGACAGATACGCCGCATCTGCCTTGGGCAAAGTCCTCTTCATTTACCCAAATTTTCCCATCATTGGAACAGGCATCTTTTATGCAAGCCCCTGTCTTAGGCATCTGGGGAGAAGAAGCTTCAAATCCGTCATTGACTGCCGACCTCTGTAAAGAGAAGAGATTAGTGGAGAGAAATATACTTTTCAGGCCCTGTGTATCAGCCATACCTTGTCAGGATGCATCACAATGATTTATGTATAATTATGCTCCCAAAGACTATATTCTCCTATCTTAAAGGAGAGTAGAATCACCCGAGTTGAATGTGTAGTTCATTTAAAAATGTAATGTATAATTAGGAAATATAGGTTG
>NW_026067934.1:2643916-2649591 GCF_014885135.2 Alexandromys fortis | reverse complement strand
CGCACCTTGGGGTGCTTACACACATCATTAGAAATGGGCTAGTCCAGGTGCGAGAATTAGCCTGTAAGGGCTAGAGTTCATGGGCCAAGCAGTTCTTAAATGAATACAGTTTGTGTGTTGTTATTTCGGGCATGAGCTAGCCAAGTGGCCGGGGTGTTGGGGACGCAGCCCCGCCACTCTTATTTCAACACTATACATGGTTTCTCTTCAGCTTTGGAAGGTGTCCTGGAAGTAGCTCTTGAAGACCAGGGTGGCCTCAAACTCACAGAGATCCACTTGCCTCTGCCTTTCGAGTACAAGGATTAGAGGTATGTGCCACTACTGTGCAGCTAATCCAGTAATTTCTGTGAAAATATAAAACAGAATTATTCTTTTCTTTGAGAATTGTTGATCAAAAAATTTCCTCATTTTTCTACTTTTGATGTTTGGAACAGTTCCAGTTTCCCAACACATTACAGCAAAGTCCTACATGGCTATCAATGTGCTCTTTCCAAGAAACTGTTACATTCCTGCTCACATTCTATACAATATCTACACATCTGAACTTAAAATGAACTGAATTAAATACTGTCTTGTATAATATTTCTTGCACATGTGTTCAAATCGACTTGCACTGTAAGTAAATATGAATTTACTTGGAGACAAAAGGGAACCGATATAACCTCATTAGCCTGAGATCCTGCTGGAGTAGTGTAGGGGCCAATTTCAATAAGAAGTTCTAGGCTTTGTCTTTTTCAGTTCACCAAAGGCCAGCATATTTGAGGCTGGACCCCCAGCTGGATGCCACTGTGGTGTAGTGAAAACTTGAAAGGCAACAAATGTAGAGTCTTTAGAATATTATGAGCATTTCATCAAGAGAGTGGTGGAGTCTATGCTGCTTTCTCTCTTTTCAGCTGCTAGCCATGAGGTACGTAGGCTGGCTTCATTATTATGTCTTCTGGTACCTTGCTAACATTGAAAAAGAAGACCAGTGGATCATGGAATACAATTTTCAAAACTATAAAACAATGTCTATCTTTCTCTTAATAACTCAATAATCTCAAGTGTATTTTATAGTAACAGAAAATGGCAAATGCCAACTTTATGAAATAAAGAAAGGGGATTCTGAAGATGGCAATGAACAATAAACAGTCAGAGGAAAGAAAGCCATGTAGAGGTAGAGACAGAGATGGATAGCCAAGAGCCCTGGAAAGACACTAAAATCTGACAGAACACAATTCTCTCCAACTATATGTCATGACTTTGAGTTTTTATTCATAATTTTTTCTGGGATTGAAGAGTCTTTGAAGGAAGGAAATAGATGTTTTACCCTCGTGATTTAAATAGTGTGTCATCCTCGTGAAACCTTGACATTAGAAATCCAGCACCCAAAACCATGAGAGAAAAATACATCTGATTTAAGTACCTAGTAGCAAAAATTATTTTTGACAACTCTTAGAATCCTGCCCCCACACATATGAGTTTTAAAATCAACTGTAGTTTTAAAATGTGCCTACAAATTCTTTTCTTAACAGAATTTAGTTGTTTGATGTCTAAAATATTGGAGCAAGTAACTATTCTAGCTGTCCTTTGTATCATATTAAAGCAGTCTTTTGATTTCTTCCCCCTTTTGCATTGAGGTATAAGAGTGTATGGAGTATAAATGCAGGTAAATTCAACAGTCAGTATTTTCTGAGTTGCCCTCCTGTTACTATCTTGTGTCTATGTGTTTCTTTCTTATCTTTTCCCTCCTATCTAACATTTCTAACCCTCAAGCTCCTACCCTGGGATGTAGGAACCTGAAGGAGCTAGGAGTGCTGCAGAATTCACCTCAAAAAGGTGGCTGTTGATAGGAACATAGTACTCCACACATACTTTGAACATGATCCTCTTTTAGAATTCATATCTGATAATTAGAACTAGGAAAGAAGACAGTCCCAGAGTCTTACTCCTTTCTCTTTTTAATTACTTTCTCTAGATTAAACAAGGGCACTCAGGAAATCCTATGAAGAAGTTTATGTAATGAAAACCAGAGAGTGCTCCTTGAACAGCTGTCAGGTTGAGCAACTGTGGATATACAACCTACATCTTAGTAAGTCCTGAATTAATGACGCATCAGACTCCAAAACTAGATGGCAGTTGTTTCCGGTCACCACAGAGTCCAACCTAGGTAAAATAAGTGAGTTCAACTAAACTTGGGAGAATATGCTAGGTACCAATAAATCTAGCTGAGTAGATTTATAATTCAAAGGAAATTTTCAGTTTTGTAATCTCAGTAACAATTCAATACATTTTTCTGTTTTATATGCATGCAATTCATCTTTTGTAGACATGTTTCTGGTTCTACTTACTTTAGTTTTTTACTTTTATATTTTATATATAAAATGTAATTAGTTCATTTTCCCCTTTCCCCTCCTCCCTCATATATACCTCTCCTTAACTTCAATATTTTTTCAATATTAATTACGGTTAATGCATATTTGTATACGTAAATACATATATATTTCGAAAAACAACATGCTTAGTCTATATAATGTTACTTGTATATACGTTTTTAGGGCTAAAGTTTTGCTATTTTTAGCAAGATAATTATTTATTATTATTTTTTGAGGAAAAAATGCTTTCTTTCATTTCCTTTTTTTAAACAGCACCTGTAAAAATGAGTATACTATTCTGAGTATATATATATATATGGATTTTGGATGTTAGATTGTCAAAACATCAACTGCATCTCATTAATAGTTATTGAAGGCAAGATACGCTAAACAAGGATAGAGGTTTTGGTATTGTATAGCTAATTGGTGTGTTTGTCCCTGGGGAAGACCATTTTACCCATTCTTAGCATTCCTTCATTGTCTCAAGTTCTTTCTCCAGGATTGGAGCCCCATAAGCATTTACTATCCACTTCATCATGTCTTTAAAATTATAGCAAGAATGTGTATAAAATTAATACTCTGTTTTATTTACTTCTTCCCTGTGAAATGCATACAAGCAAGGATTCATGTAAGACGTTTTTATCAATGGAACATCCTGAAATGAACCTTTATAGCTGACCTGCTACTAATTACAGAAATACATGCCATAGAGTGAAAACCACAAAGAGAAATCTTGACAAACTCCATCTATATCTACTACTGTCTCATTTGTTCCATAATTGCATCAATAAATCATATGTTACCACTCTAAAGCATCCAGAGAATGGTGGAACCTAAGAGTGGAATAAGACAAAAACCGTGCTGATGCTTAAAATACATTATCTTATAAATTTTGTAAATTTATAATAACATAAGTAAGGCAAACAAATCACTTTAGTGTTCTTCCAGAGCTGGGAAAGAAAGATTTCAATGAATCTCCGTAATCTCAGGTTTCCCTAGCTCAGAAATAAAAGTGCTTCTTCTCCCTATGCATGCTAAGTTAAATATCATATATATTATCTTGTGTTTTTTTGAACTTGTGATGGCATTTTATTTATTATTAAGTTACTAAAACTTCTGAATAACAGTATGCGAGACCATCTTCATAATTTTTATGGAAATGAAAGCAAGCAAATTAACCAAAATTCCAAATAAACTATCAATAGTGTTTTAAATAACATTACAGGAAGTTTTGATTCTATTTATTTATTTATTTGTTTGTTTTTTTTTTTCAAGACCGGCTTTCTCTGTAGCTTTGCAGCCTGTTATGGAACTAGCTTTTGTAGACCAGGCTGGCCTTGAACTGACAAAGGTCCTCCTACCTCTACCTCTCAAGTGCTGGAATTAAAGGCATGCGCTACCACTGCCCAGCTGAAGTTTTAATTCTTATAAGAAATTGCCATCTTTCATAGAAAAGATAAATTCAACTATAAGTTATGACCCATTTGCTTCTAATTATCTTCTGGTGAATGATGAAGTATAGAAAAGAAGGACCTCAAAGCATAATTTTGAGACATGATAAAGAGCTGCCCATTGACCTCTTTTTCTTTGCTCCCCTCATTTACATGTCTATGACACAAGATTTTCAACGACTGGAAAAAGTATGTTTAAGATAACAGAAGAGATTAGTCATTTTTTATTTTTATTAGACAGAACAGAGAATATATAAAATAAGCATACACTATGATTATATAATATTAATTATATTAAATATATGAATTATATAAACAAAATATTAAATATTTGATTTATTTTAATATTTATGTTTATATAATTACATTATATAATTAATTTATATACTTATATAGTTTATATAATTACATTACATAGTTAATTTACATTTTAGCAAACTGCTTAGAAATTTTTTAGTTTCACCAACAACACCATAGAATAGTTCAGCAGAAAATCGAAAAGTCACTTTTCATTGCTATGTATAACTGACATTACAGGGCAACTGTCAGGGGAATATAGAAAAAAATCACATCATTAGAAACAGAAGTCATGAAGTCATAATAAAAAAAAAAAAAACGCCAAAATGTTTGTTGATAAGTTTCTGGAGGCTAGATGTAAACTGACTTCATATTAAAGTCTGTAAGTTTTCTTTTACTTGGGTGAAGGGCTCTACATTTTACTGAATTTTTCATTAAGGTTCCTCTAATGTTTCACTGAAATGATGACAGACAAATTCCTTCATGCTTTTAATAACAGGAGAAGAAATCTGTGCTCAAGTCTTCCTATTAGATTATTCAAAGTCAGGCCAATGACTCAGATCTGGATTCCCAGCACCTGAGAAGCTAAGGCAAGTATATCACATACGAAGGAGAGGTATCAGCCTGGGCTACAAAGTAAGTTATAGAGCAACCTATGCTCCACAGTGAACTCCTGTCTCAAAAACAGCAGCAATATGTAAAAGGGACAATGAACAAAACAAAAGCAGTGAGAGAGGAGAGGTATAGACACAGTGTAAAGAAGGCCAACACAGAGAGACAGAGAAAGATAGAGAGAAGTAGAGATGGAGAGAGTCCTACTAAAATATAGCCAGAGAATTCTATGCTTGTGCTTGTCCTCAAGGAGATTCTAATGCTGGAGGCTCGAGTGACATAAAAACATTTGGAAAGCTGGGAGAACTCTGTATCCTGCAGTCTCACTCAAGAGACAAGAAGAAGGGCTAAGTTACTCAGCTTATTAAAAACATGAAGGAGGGTGGGAGAGATAGCGCAGCTGTTAGGGGCATTGACTGTTCTTGCAAAAACCCTAGGTTCAGCTCAGAGCAACTACATGATGACTCACAACCATTCTTAATGATATCTGGTGCCCTCTTCTGTTCTCCAAGCATTCGTGCAGGCAGAACACTGTATTCATAATAAATAAACAAAAATATATAAAAGCATGAAGACTGAGTCATAATATTATAAAATATTTCTTCTTTCTTATACTGTTGAAATAGGAGCGGCGGCGGGGCTGCGTCCCCAACACCCCAGCCGCTTGGCTAGCTCACGCCCGAAATAACAACACACAAACTGTATTCATTTAAAGAACTGCTTGGCCCATGAACTCTAGCCCTTACAGGCTAATTCTCGCACCTGGACTAGCCCATTCCTAATAATGCGTGTAAGCACCCCAAGGTGCGCTTACCGGGAAGATTCTAGCCTTCGTCCATCCTGGGAGAGTGTAGCATGGCAAGCATGGTGTCTCTGCTCCAGAGCAGAGCTGTCGAGTCTCTCCGGGAGCAGAGCAGAGTCTGACCTCACTTCCTCTTCCGCCCAGAATTCTATTCTGTTT
>NW_026067934.1:2623992-2641591 GCF_014885135.2 Alexandromys fortis | reverse complement strand
GCTTGGCTAGCTTATGCCCGAAATAACAACACACAAACTGTATTCATTTAAAGAACTGCTTGGCCCATGAACTCTAGCCCTTACAGGCTAATTCTCGCACCTGGACTAGCCCATTCCTAATAATGCGTGTAAGCACCCCAAGGTGCGCTTACCGGGAAGATTCTAGCCTAAGTCCATCGTGGGTTGCAGCTGCCTGGGAGAGCTGAGCATGGCGTCTCTGCTCCATCAGAGCTGTTTTGTCTCTCTGGTAGCAGAGCAGAGTCTGACCTCTCTTCCTCTTCCGCCCTGAATTCTATTCTGTTTCCTCCTCCCATCTATGCTCTAAGCTAAGGGCCAGCCAAGCAGTTTCTTTTATTGCTCAACCAATGAAATCAACAGATTGATATATGACACTCCCACATCATTATACCATCCCATAATTTTCAAAGGGTTACAGCAAAGCAACAATGAGTCTCAACTAAGAGGATTACAAAGTACAGCTTCTATGTTGCACAGAGAATTTCTAGAGAAGGTCAAAGAAAACATAGGTTACAAAAGTATGGGTCTTAGAAACTGCAGAGCTTGACACCTGCAGTTACAGATAACAGCAAATATGGCCTGATGTTTTGACTTAACAGTTGGAGTTCGCCCTAAAGACCTTACATACAACTTCGTACTACATAACCCTTCATGTTCTATTTTCAACAAAAACAAAACACTAAAACCTTTTAAAAGGCAGGATAGACATCAAAATATGCAAAAAAAGAAATTAATTAAACAAGACTCTTCTGCTCCAGAAATTATGGGAATTATTAGGCAGGAATTTTAATATAATTCAGTTATACATCAATGGAGCGGGTGAAAAAGGTTCACAAAATGCAATACTAGACTGAGAATGTGAACAAACAATTAAGAAAGAAGTAGAAAAAGATGCAAAAAAAAATCAAGCCATAACACAAATGAACAGTCTCAACAGTGGACTAGATTTAGTTAAGAAAATTCAGTGAAGTTGAATATATGTGAGTACAGATGTCCTAATCTGAAGTACAAAAAGATAACTAAGTACAGAAAGTCCCATGAATTGTGGGGCAATTATAATTATAACACAATTATGACAGAAATATAAAATAAAGGATAAAACATGGGACTGAAATAAATATGTGAAGGAAGTCAGTCTAATTTACATTGAAGATAACAGTGTAATGGACCGTGGGGGATGCCAGGCAGATGAGCAGGGATGGGGTAGGGATATAGCATGAATTAGCGAGGAGTAAAAAATTTTAGTGTGCTGTTTTACAGTGTATTCACTACAAACCACAGCAACAATATACTAAACATCTCATGAATGCAAACAAACTGATTTTGCATAGACTTCATATAAAATCCTAGCAACTTGAAGAGATAGATGTGTTTCATCTACTTGAAACATTATAGAATGTACGTAAATGCTACAAGATCTCCAGCTAAATGTACATCTTCCGTGCTTTATGAACCATAAAAAGTAAACTTAAATGAACAAAACATTTTATTCTATGACCACCAAGGAAAAGTCATATGAGAAACCAATAAGAATGTGGACATTTCTGAGCCAAGGAGAGAGGAATGAGGGGAAAAGAGCTCTGGTATATTGACCACGGGCTTCAAACCTCCAGAGATGTGAGAACACAAATTTTTCTTGTCACGTAACTGGAATGCACCATAACATTTATAGAAACATATGTAGAAAAAGGCATAGTTTAAGCACATGCATTTGAAGATAAGAAACATCCAAAATAAAGAAAATGTAAGTTTTCGTAGTAAAAATCTTGAGAAAGCATTGAAAACCTATAGGAAGTAGAAGAATATAAGCCGTATCAGGACAGGAACAGATGGAATTGAAAACAAGGAGACAGTAGGAAAGGGAAGGCGACATTACTCCTTGGAGATCCACTGGGTTCATCTCCATAAAATCTTACCAATTTTTAAGAGATGCAAGTTATTGTTACCAAAAATGAGAATGTCATATAACTTTTTATCCTATGTTTACCAAAGGAATAGCACAGTATTAAGAGATATTAATGCTGATAATCTGACAACATGTATGACGTGAGAAAAATATTTTTTTCAAGTTCAGAATTCTTTATTTTTATTTGTTATTTATTATTTAAATTTATTTATTTATTAAAGATTTCTGTCTCTTCCCTGCCACCACCTCCCATTTCCCGCAATCAGGGTTCCCTGCCCTGTGGGAAGTCCAAGGACCACCCACCTCCATCCAGGTCTAGTAAGGTGAGCACCCAAACTGCCTAGGCTCCCACAAAGCCAGTACACAAGATATAAGTACTTATGATACCTGTACCTGAGACTCAGCAAACATCATGGAAGAGGAGGCAGGAAGATTATAAGAGGCAGAGGATCATGACACCTGATGCAGAATATTATATTCATTATATGACGTGGAAGCAGCACTGAAATCTCAACAATATTGTTGACTGTAAAAACCTGGAATAAGACAATACCACCTGGCTCAGTAATGAAAATGGAGGAAATTTCACAACACACAATCCCTAGCTAAAGAACTATTGGCAATTAGCAAGTACTAAGAGAGAAGGTGACCCATTCTTCTCTAGGGATAAATACAATGACAGGTTAGCCAATTCCAAGAGGTCACCCATAAATAAATACACAAATGAGCAACAATATATGAGAATAGTAAAAAAATAAGTAATCTAAATAGCTGGATTTTGTGTAGAAATTGACAGCAGAATCCACCAAAGCATATATATTTGCAAATGTCTTCCAGAATATATGTTCCAAGAGACAAGCATTGCCCTAATACTGAGACCTGAAAACACACTACAAGAAAAAAAAAAGCTGATGAATAATATCTATCAGGAACATAGATGCAAAAGTCTCCAACAATTCCAAAACCCCACCCAATCCCACAATGTTTAAAAATATACAGCACTAAAGAGATTAGACTTTAGTTCAAACCTAGAATAGCATTTAAAATTAATTAAGGCAACTTTTCAATTTTTTAAAAAGTCCAAAGAAGGACATTTATATAAATAATCATACAGAAAATCCACATACACATTCATAATAAAAGCTCTACATTCATTTATAAAGGTTCTCTATATTTTCTCTCTCTCTCTTTTTTTTTTCTTTTTGGTTTTTCGAGACAGGGTTTCTTTGTAACTTTGGAACCTGTACTGGAATTAGCTCTTATAGACCAGGCTGGCCTCGAACTCACAAAGATCTGCCTGCCTCTGCCTCCCGAGTGCTGGGATTAAAGGTGTGCGCCACCACTGCCTAGCTGATTCTGTATTTTTTTATAACAAAACCCCCATAGAGCAGAGTCTTCATGGTCTGTTAAAACAGCAACAACAGAAAAACTATAATTAATATCAAATGTAATGCTGATGAATGAAATACTTTACCTCCATTTTTTTGTAAATAAACATAGTTTTTTTTTTTTCTGTAAGGTTAATAATGTACTGAAATTTTAGCAAATCCTATAAGAAAATGAAGGGAAAGAAAGCAAGTACATTAGAAAAGAAATAGTTTCTTCTAATTTCTAATACAATTTTCTAACTAGAAAACCCCAACTTTGTCAAAATCACTTGACATTAAAGAGTGAAAATACCTACAATGTTGCAAGAGAAAGCATTAACTATATATAGTAACTCTTATCTAGGAGCAACGAGAAAACAAAATTGAAACTCAGGAATTTAACACCATTATATAAAATTCAGACTATCTTGTACTTAAGATAAAAATTTAAATATACATATGTAATCTATCAGTTGAAAAATATTGATAAATGAAACTAAAGAAGATTAAAATAACTACTGCATGTTTCTTATTTATGAGCAGCAATATTAAATATTGTCAAGAGAAAGTCAACTTTTTCCAGCTTTCTATATAGGTTAAACTCAATGCAAATAAAATTATTAACGAGTTATTTTGTACTTACTGTAATAATGATTATAAGGTTTTCATGAAAGCGACAATACTCAGAATAGCAGGTACAGTATTAAAAATGAAAAGTAAATAATTGGATAGTCTAACTTCAAGACTTACTATAAAACTACAGATAGCTAATTTTAAATGATCTGAAAATTGCACTCCAATTAAATAAATTCAAGCAAATAAAAGTTGGTGCTATGCACAAACATGTGTGTGGATGTTTAACATTTAGGTCCTCAGACTTGTTTCTTTTACTGAATACCCCTCTCCATATTGTAGTTATGGTTTCTGAAGAAATGAAACCAGATGATAGTAGATTTACTAAAAAAAAAAATGTGAGTATTCAAAGAGTTCTGACAATACTCAGATTTGAATAATAACATCTAATGTTGAAAATCATTTAAAAAGTCTTGTCAACCTAACTTAGGAAAAAGTAACTTAGAATTATAAGACAAACCAACCTGGAGAGATGGCTCAGAGATTAAGAGTACTGACTGCCCTTCCAGAGGTCCTGAATTCAATTCCCAGCAACCATATGGTGGCTCACAACCATCTGTAATTTGATTTGGCTCCTCTTCTGGCATGTAGACAGAACACTGTATAAATAATAAACAATTAAATTTAAAAAAAATACAAACCAACCAACCAAGCACTCCTTTGGAAAAAAAAAATGACATGCTAACCACTTCAAACTACTTTAAAAAATAGAAAAACAATCAATTTATAATTTGTTAGTTCCTGAAAAACACTATGATTATTGTTATAATCTGTCAAATGCTGTTATTAAGACTTTTGTGGTCAAAATCCTGAAGTACTATAGTACTTCATTTATAGTAATCATTTGTGTATTATAGTAATCATTTGTGTATAGTATTCATTTATAGTAATTTGTGTATAGTATTCATTTATAATTTGTGTATAGTATTCACTATTTATTTATTTATTTATTTATTTATTTATTTATTTATTTATTTATTTTGTTTTTTCGAGACAGGGTTTCTCTGTGGCTTTGGAGCCTGTCATGGAACTAGCTCTGTAGACCAGGCTGGTCTCGAACTCACAGAGATCCACCTGCCTCTGCCTCCCGAGTGCTGGTATAGTATTCATTTATAGTAATCATTTGTGTATTGCTAACAGGTTATCTTTTGGAGGACCTCTGTTCCTTAGGAAGGAATACATGAATGCTACCAGACCATAAATTATTTAAAATCAGTATTAACTACAAGAATAGAACATAATTCTTATTGTTCTAAAAAGACTTGAGTTAAATGAGAAGATACTACAAATAACAAATAAAATAGGTCTAATATTCATTTTCCTATTGTCTCATTTTAGTGTCTCCAAAAGACAAAAACTCAATGCTTAAGAAGAAATAATATATTGATTTTAAAGACAAGTTTGAACAGAATCTGATGATGACAGTGTAAGCCTTCAAGCTCGATAAATGGTAAATGAGATTACAATTAATAAAAATGTAGTCATTATAGTCTTCTTATTTAATTAGCCCTTCTTATTTCCAATAAACTCATTTTACTTTTATAATAATGAAAATAGTTTAGAAAATACTTTTTAAAATGACTTTTAGCTCTCAACCCAACCATAATACTGTTCTGATTATCTGAGTCAGTTCAAGATGATAATCTCTACTAGGTACGTTGCTAGCCCATTGTATGTAACAGAACGTGGACATTCCTTTTCTAAATTATAGTTCAACCAGGATTATGGTCTATGTAAGAGGCCCAGAAATGTGAACCTCTCTTCACCTTGACCAAAGGTCAGGGAGTTGGAACTTACCTCCATTCCTTCAAGATTACTGTGCTTCTACCTCAAACAAAGGTTTCACCTCGGTTCAGGTCAGAGAGTTCTGTTCTCAAGGTTATTGTCAACAGGTGTGGCTAATATCCAGACCTTGTATTTCAGAAATAGAGAAGTAGTTATGTTTCTACATCAAATAAAAGTTTAAGGATCAAACCAAAGTTCCAGTTTCTTTAAGGAGATAACATTGGATTCTACCCAGGGAGTGGTTTGCCTACAGAATATCTTGGTCTAGGATGTGAGTGCGATTTGTTTTGTCCTAGCAACAAAATGTTTAAGTATGGATGCAGCCCATGACTTTCAACTGGTGTATTCATTTCCTTGTATCATACTAATGTATTTTTTTTTTTTTAAATCTTACTCCTACCTTTTGGGGATGGAGTATTTTAAGCAATTGAAATTAAACATGGGTGATTTCAGTATTGACTGGAACTCCCTCTTGGTAGTATTCTATGTTTTTCTATTTTATTATTACTAATATTTATAAATTCCCATACAATATTTATTAATATTTCTAAATCCCACTGCGGCAAGAGGTGTTTTTGTTGAGGCTGGTCCCCAACACATAAGGATGCTGCAGTGCTAAAGATGTTCCCTATATGCTTTGAGTGACTGAGAGTAAACTATTTGAAGCTCCTATGTTGAACCCTAGTGTCCGATCACTGAGGAGGAGGAGTCGCCCCAAGAGACCATCTCTCATCACAGCTGATGTAAAAGCACGAGGATTTTATTAATTCTGTCATGACAGGATCTTCCAGCAGTCGGGAGGCTAGAAGTCCCTGAATGTCTGGTACAGGCTATTTTTTTTTAATTTTTTATTGAGAAAAAAAGTTTCCGCCTCCTCCCAGCCTCCCATTTCCCTCCCCCTCCTTTCGTCCTTCTCCCCACCCCCCACTCCTTTCCCCCTCCCGCTCCAGTCCTGAGAGCAGTCACGTTTCCCTGCCCTGTGGAAAGTCCTAGGTCCTCCCCCCTCTGTCCATGTCTAGGAAGGTGAACATCCAAACTGGCTAGGCTCCCACAAAGCCAGAACATGAAGTAGAATCAAAACCCTGTGCCATTGTCCTTGGCTTCTCATCAGCCCTCATTGTTCGCCATGTTCAGAGAGTCCGGTTTTATCCCATGCTTTTTCAGTCACAGTCCCGCTGGCCTTGGTGAGCTCCCAATAGATCAGGCTCACTGTCTCAGTTGGTGGGTGCACCCCTCGTGGTCCTGACTTCCTTGCTCGTGTTCTCCCTCCATCCACTCCTCATTTGGGACCTTGGGAGCTCAGTCTGGTGCTCCAGTGTGGGTCTCTGTCTCTATCTCCATCCATCGCCAGATGAAGATTCTATGGTGATATGCAAGGTATTCGTCAGTATTGCTATAGGATAGGGTCATTTCAGGTTCCCTATCCTCAGCTGCCCAAGGAACTAAGAGGGGACATCACCATTTTTAAAGGGAAAAACCACAGAAGGAAGGGGTTCTGGGGGTTGTTCTTTAACTATTATGATTGGCTTATTCAAAAACGACTATTACTAATAATTGGCTTGAGAGTGGTTGCCAGATCAGATGAGGTAAAGGGAAACTTCTGAGGGTCACTTTGCCTCTTCCCAGGGACTAAGTCAAAACATCAGTAACTGAGTCAACACCTAAGGGTTATCATGACCTTATTCAGGAGATGGAAAGTTCCCAACACCTCAGTACGTTGCATGCATAGCTGTTATGCCCTTGGTTCCCAGAAGAGGAGGGGAAGTACTAAGAGTTGTCAGAAATGACTTCAGAATTGTCTTAAAGTTCTACACCTAGAAGAATATCATAAAAATACATGTGACCGAATCCGCAAAATACAGACATGTATTATCTCAGATACTTTTGTGAACTTGTGAAATTCTTATTTTTATTTAAATTGTGTAAGTTCTTTCTAGCAGTTCACAACACATTTACTTCAGAATGAGTTTTTTTTAATAGCATAACTGTAATCTCTTTAAGTAAAGGCAGTGCCAGGAGATATTAATCTCTACATCCCACTTAATTTGTTTTCATATCTTTACTGAATATGCAGATACCTTCTCAAACACCAGGTCCACAAATTATTCAGTGAATTTTACTTTATAGGAGTGCTTGTTAATGCTGGGCCATATGCAGAATGCCTGTGTTTGTCTATATTACAACTAATTTAAAAACAGGATTAAAAAGGTATGTTATTATAAACTCACAAGTGCTGGTCCAGTAAGCAAATATGGAGCATCAAGTGATAAAAGTCTAAATGTGTCATTCTCTGTATAAAGTGTTTGGTGTCAACTGAATAATTTTGCCAGGACTTTAAAGGCATGAACATTGATTTAAAATGTTATATTGGATTTGTGGCTACGTATTGTTTAAATTTGTTCTTATCCTGGAAATAGAAAACACTATCCTGAGTGAGGTAAGCCAGACCCAAAAAGAAGAACATCGTATGTACTCACTCATAATTGGTCTCTAGCCATAAATAAAGGACAGTGAGCCTATAATTCGTGATCTTAGAGAAGCTAAATAAGAAGGAGAACCCAGAGAAAAACATATAGGCATCCTCCTGAATATTAACCTTCATCAGGTGATGAAAGGAGACAGAGACAGAAACCCACATTGGAGCACCGGACTGAAATCTCAAGGTCCAAATCAGGAGCAGAAGGAGAGAGAGCATGAGCAAGGAACTCTGGACCGCGAGGGGTGCACCCACACACTGAGACAATGGGGGTGTTCTATCGGGAACTCACCAAAGCCAGCTGGCCTGGGTCTGAAAAAGCCTGGGTTAAAACCGGTCTTGCTGAACATAGCAGACAATGAGGACTACTGAGACCTCAAGAACAATGGCAATGGGTTTTTGATCCTACTGCATGTATTGGCTTTGTGGGAGCCTAGGCAGTTTGGATGCTCACCTTACTAGACCTGGATGGAGGTGGGTGGTCCTTGGACTTCCCACAGGGCAGAGAACCCTGATTGCTCTTTGGGCTGACGAGGGAGGGGGACTTTTTGGGGGGAGGGGGAGGGAAAGGGGAGGTGGCAGTGGGGAAGAGACAGAAATCTTTAGTAAATAAAAATAAAATTAAAAAAATAAATAAAATATTATATTGGTGCTTCTGTTTCTCTGCAGGCCTCTTCTATGAGTATTTTCTACATTGCTCATTCTTAAGAAAATTACTTGTTCTCACCCACTCACATCTTTATCCCAGTCCTGAACCCAAACAGGCAACTCTCTGGGAATCTACAAACCACTCAGGCCAGGTAAGCATGTAGTATGACCGTATATCTTCTCTTTTTCCCTTGCACCTCCAAATGAACCTCCAGTCTCATCCTTACCTTTACAGTGAAACACCTGCTGCAGTCTCCCCCACCCCTGCACCAATCTCCAGTGGATGACACAGATCTTTCTCTCCTAACCTCCCATCCCCTCTCATTGCATTGCTTTATCCTACCCCTCAAATCCAGCAAGCAATCTCTGGAAATCCACAAGCCAATCTGATCAGAGAAGCAAGTAGGCTCACAACAGATCTTCACTGCTTCCTCCATTTGTCCAAGGTCAATCTACCAGACTCTGTAGCAAACTTTCTGATGTGGCCTTTGCTCACACTCTGCCACCATGCTTAGGAGACTAAGCAGATTATGGAGGAATATCTTGAATTTCTCCCTTCATCAGACTCCCCCTGTCCCTCTTCCTTTTCCATCTTTATTTCTATGTATCATCTCTCAATACTTAGAAACACATTTTATCTGGAACCCCATGGCAATGCCTACATCTTTCAGAATCCCAGAATGTCCTACCAAGCAGCACACCTGTACCAAAGTGTCCTAAAAATGAGAAAGCAAAAGTAACCTAGGCCCAAAACACCCACTGAAGAAGAAATGATATCACCACCTAGAATTATAATTTTCCCAATCCAAGATGCCTCGATGCCAGAATAAAAGCACAGCCAATTACAGCCAGGATGATAAATCTCCACTAGAGCTAAGCAACCCAACCACGGCAAGCCTTTAGCATTACAACATAATGGAAGAACAAATCAAATACCTGAAAACAGCCTTTCTGAATATGATAGAGATTCTTAAACAGAAAATAAATAATCTCTTAAAGAAGTCTGTAAAAGCACAAAGAAGCAGTGGCAGTAAATGAATAAAACTTTTCAAGTCCTGAAAGTGAAAAAATGAATAATAATAATAACAACAACAACAACCTGAGGAAAATCTGTAGGTGAAAAATTTAGAAACTCTAATAGGAACCTCAGAGGCAAGCTTCACCAAAAGAATACAAAAGAGGAAAGAAGTAATCTCAGAAGTTGGAGGCTTTATAGAAGAAGTTGATACTTTAGTCAAATAAAATGTTAAATCTAAAAAGATCCAGGCACAAACATGCAGGAAATCTGACAAATCTAAAATTAATTAATAAGAATCGACAAAGGAGAAGAAATTCAGGCCAAAGGCACTGACAGTATTTCCAGCAAAATCGTAGAAGAATATTTTCCTAACCTAAAGAAGGTTATATCAAAGTATAAGAAGCTTACAGAATGCTAAATAAATGAGTTGAGAAATCAAATTCCCTCTGACACACATTATTCAAAATGTAAGTGTTCGGAGCAAAAAAATAATGGTAAAATCTTCAAGGGGAAAATATCAAGTAACATAAAGGCAGAAATATTAGAATAGCAACTGACTTCTCAATAAAACCTCTAAAAACCAGAAGGACATGAACAGTTGTTTGACAGACTCTAAGAGATCAAATTATTATAGCCTGCAAAACTGTCTGTCACAATAGATGGAGAAAATAAGAAATTCCGTGACAAAACCAGATTTAAGCAATATCTATATACCAATTTAGCCCTATTGAAGTCATTAGAAGCAAAAGGAATACATAATCCCAGACCAGCAAATCAAAGGCACCATTCACAGAAACTCATACATGCATGCAAACACAGATAAAATAACAGGAATCAATAGAAACTGGTAACTGATTGATATTTCTCCACCTCAATAGTCTCAATACTCAAAAAAAAAAGAGCTATGCTTAAGAGATGGATTAATGTATCCAACGTACACAAAACTGTGATGCCTGTGTTTCTAGCACCTTTTGGTGCAGAAAGATATTCTGCATGATACCAAAAGAAAAGTATAAACACAAGTCTACTCACAAACCTGTTATCTTCAAAAGTCTGTCTGGGAGATAGGGTAGGACAGTGGTGCCATAAAGCTTGTGGAAGCCAACGAATACCTGACCTGATTTAAGGTCCACTCCACAAGATGGGACCTGTGCATTGCTAGGGTGATCAAGAACCTGAGACATATATCTTACTGACCTATTTAAAAGGAGGAAAACATGTAGCAATAAAATGATTCCTCATGACATTCTGCTATACTTACAGATTAGTAACATTGTGCTCAATCATCACCAGAGTTTCTTCTTGTTGTAGGTGAGAAAAAATAGAGACCCACAGCCAGACATTACACAGAGAAAAATAAGGGCCTCTAAAATAAGCAAAGCTCGTAGGAACTCAAAGAGACTAAGGCAGCAAACATATTTTCTTTGAATACCTTAAAACTTCTGTTCAGAATATTCAAGGTGTAGTCCTTTTGATGTCATACCTTGAGCATATAAGAAAAGTATCTTAAGGCTAAATTAGAAAGAGTTGTGCTTATAAAAAATCAATTAGCAAATTGCAGGTTATGTTTGTAACTAAATGCTAATTTTCAGTTCAGTGATGGAATGCTACTATTGTGATTTCTATTTAAAGATCCCTTTACAAAGACCAGTTGTTTCCAATCTGCCTGTTTCAATAAACACAGGTTAAACAGCTCCTTTAGAAAAGTCTCTGTCTCCACACACAATGAACTTCCATGGCACATGATTATAGGCAAATAGAATGGCTGGATGGAGTTCCCAGCCTGTGATTATTTTATTACTGCTCTTTAGACACACACAAGCTGAGATTCCTGGGAGGGAAATCTAATCATGTATTTAGAGGGTTTTTTTTTTTTTTTTCTGGAGGGTGACTGTAGATGAAAGGGTTGAACATTTCCTCAGATAGAATTATCCACTATTGTAATTTCTTCAGCATAGTTTGCCCTGTCTATTAAATATAAAATATGTTTATTTGGTTGCTTTCATGTAGACATATTTTTGTACACTTCAGTTTTGCTACCATATAAAATATGTATTGAACATTTATGTTTTATATGTAACATGACAACTACTAAACAAATCAAGCCTTCAGTAAATGGTTCAAGTAAAATGCACACATTGAAGCCTGATCTGAAATTGAATTTCATTATAGTTGTTTCTAATCCTCTGAAAGAGTATTTCATCAAGATCCAAGATCCAATCCCTAGGATTTTAACAGTTTCTCCCCAGTCACTTTTTCACATTAATTTGAACTTAAGTAAGCCTTACACTCACAAGACTTTTCAAAGCATTTGAAAAGCTGTTCACATAAAGTACATTGCTAGATCCCAAACTCCATCTGTGTTTTTGGTATAGTGTTACACTCTCATTGGATTCAATGCAAGGAGGCAAATAAATTCTCCACAAGGAAAGTAGAAATATGTTAATTTATTAGCTTGCCTACTCCTAGACCAGTAGTTATGTATGTAAAAGGTGTACTTAAACAAAAGAATAGTAATGTAAATTTGAATAATAATATTGAATATCCAATAAAAGTGTCACAATTATAATTTTTCTAATTATTCTTGTATGCCTAATTTAGTTACATTCTCAAGATAATATTATCATCAATTTAAAGCTTTTGATATTATAAGATGCTAATGTTGGAATAAATGGCAGAGAAGTTCATGCCACTTCATTTTAAAATTTCATAAATACTAATATTGTTCTAAATCACTAATAGTAGAATATTTGGTATATATATATGTAGATAATTGATTAAAATAGAAAGTACAGTTTATAAATAGAGTATACATCATAATTATATGCCCCATAAATACAATTCTGAACAAAACAATTGAATAAGTGAGCTCAACATCCGTACTCTATACTTCATAAACAGACATTCCTTGTCCTTGAAATAAAGACAGTGAAGAGAGGGGCACCATCAGTTTTTGTATGTTCTAGATGGTTCCTTATCATGATTCGAGTACTGATTATATCATTATTCCTTAATGGCTGTCACACCTTATTGTGTTCTTTGTCACATTTTAGTTCAAGAAAACTCCACAAAATCCTTCAGTTTTCAATAAAATATTTCAATAAAACCTTTGCTAAAATGATCTTTTCGCAAAAGGACCCACCAATGAGTCAGACTTCTGAAGCACTGCTCCAGAGAAATGTCCACTGAAACTGGAAAGGGCTAAAGAGTTTTGGAATCTTATGGCTATGAGTGCACTTGGGAAACCTAGGTGACAACTCCAGGCTTCAGCAGTAAAGTTAGCACAACTTCTGCAGTAGCATAAATCTTATCACCTGATTGGGGATAAGGTTTAATACCCAAATTCTAAGTAGCAATACTTTTTTCCTGGCTCTCTATCTGTAGTAGAGCCTATAGACTTACTATTTTTGGTGTAATTATTTTTTTTTACTAGGTTAATCTTTTATTAGGAAATTCACTTCATAACCTCAAGGCATGAAGTTCTCCCTTGACTCTCTCTAGTATGTACTCTTCTCTAATTCCTTCCTTGGAACAAGTGATTTTTTTCTTGTCTCTTTTTAAGATGCTTCAGTTCTCTGCTCTGATACCACTTTTACATGTGCCATTATAGAGTTTCAGTTTATTTAGGAATTATGTTAAGTGTATTAGTTACTTTTCTATTGCTGTGATAAAACAGCATCATGAGCACAACTTACAAAAGAATGTTTAATTTGACAGTTTTAGAATGTTAACAGTCTACGACAGCTGAGTGAAGGCAGCTGGAGAAACAACTGAGATCTCATTTCTAAGACACGCAAACAGAAGGTAGATAAAGATATCTCAGGAACAGCTTACCCTTTTGAAACCAAAATTCACCACAAGTGATACACCCCTTTCTGTTCTCCTTAAACAGTTATAGCAACTGGGATTCAAATGGTTATATGAGCCTACGATCATTCATAGTGTACAGCATACTATCTTAAGCAATAGTCGCTGACAATAACCAAAATTATGAAAATTAGAAGAGAAACTTTGGTAGGGAAAGTATACAAAATTGACAAGTAATACAAAGTCTGTAATATATAAATGGAATAATTTTATAGAAAAACAACAAAATTAATTTCAGTATAATGTATAATTCCTATGGAACAATACTTTTGTACACTGTAAAGATTTGTCACTCATAATGACTACTATTAAAATTCTGATTAGTTAGTAGCCAAGCGGGAAATATAGGTAGTACACCAGAGGAAGAAAATACTGGGAAAATGAAAGACAGAGAGATGCAGTCCCTAGTCAGACACAAAGGAAGCAAGATGATGATGCCTCACTGAGAAAAGATACCAAGACATGTGGCTAAACATAGAGGAGAATTATGTGTTAATTTAAGTTGTAAGAGCTAGTTAATAGTAAGCCTAAGCTAAAAGATTAAATAGTGTTGTAATTAATATAGTTTTTTTTTCAGAGAGCTGCATTGTGCAGTGCCATGAGGTTGGCGCTGGTTTCTGCCCATCACCCCCTCTTGAGAATGTGCTCTAAGTCACGTACTATTCCCATATATGGCTAAGACTGATAAGGTGGTCTAAGTTACATACCATTCCATATGTGGCCTAAACTGAGAATGTGGCTTGCTTTCGTGTACCTAGACCTATCCGCATTTCCCACGTAGCTTGCTGGGGCTGGCTGACGAGGAGCTACTTTAGCTATGGGTTGGCTTTCCCTGGTATTCGAAGATTGTTCAAGGTTCCTGAATAAACTGCTGAAAGAAGAGTCCCGTGTTGCATCTTCCTTGCTGGCCGAGGCGGTCACAACAGTTTCTGTGTGATTATTTGGGTCTATGTGGCTAGGAAACGAAAGTGCAGTCTCCGCTTTACATATAATGACTTTATTATACAAAAAGATAAAAAAAAAACTACAGGAGGAAAAGAAGCATAATAAATATAAGAAAGTTGTAAAAACTTTGTGAAAAAGATATTTTTACCTCATTGAATAAAGTCAGACATCTATTTTTGACTTGATAATATAAATAAGTATAGATGTATTTATTTTCATTTTAAGTAAGTTTTATTTTATTTTTTAATTTATTTATTTATTGAAGATTTCTATCTCTTCCCCGCCACTGCCTCCCATTTTCCTCCCCCTTCCCCAAAAAAGTCCCCCTCCCTTGTCAGCCCAAAGAGCAATCAGGGTCCCTACCCTGTGGGAAGTCCAAGGACCACCCACCTCCATCCAGGTCTAGTAAGGTGAGCATCCAAACCGCCAAGGCTCCCACAAAGCCAGTACGTGCAGTTGGATCAAAAACCCATTGCCATTGTTCTTGAGTTCTCAGTAGTCCTCCTTGTCCGCTATGTTCAGCGAGTCCGGTTTTATCCCAGGCTTTTTCAGACCCAGGCCAGCTGGCCTTGGTGAGTTCCCGATAGAACATCCCCATTCTCTCAGTGTTTTAATATCAAAACTACATTGAATTGAACCTAGTATTTTGTCTTTGGACTGTCCACATAAGACATTCCTTAGAATTTTGATCTGTTCTTAATAAGAGATTATATTGTTTCTTTTTGTCTTAAGTATCCTAACCATGAAACAATGATACATTATGATTTAAGAGAGCCTAAACATGGTTTCATAATGACCTATAATCTTACTTAACCAAATGTTCAAAACTTACCAAATTTGGCATAATCATGTAACTATACTTTTCAAAAGTCATCAAGCCAGACATCTATTCATTTTTAAAATAGATAATAATTAATTTTAAACATTCTTGTTTTGAATTGGAAAATTTTAAAAGATCGATTATTTTGCCTTTTAAGAGAAATGTTTAAAATGCAGACTTTTTTGAAATGTAGAGCGGCATAAAAAGATGTTACTAAGTCTGATGGTCAGTTTCTCCTTGATTTCTAGCCCTAAGGACTTTTCACAAGTCCAAGTTGAGATTCTTAGAAAAAAACTTTCAGTTAAAGAAAAGCAAAAGTACTTTTAGTCAAATGTCATTCTTTGTCCACTAAAAATCTAATGAATCCAGATTTAATTTTCACTCAAGAATGCAAAGAGGAATTGTAACTAGGGAAGAAATTAACTGTTTTAATGATAATTTGTAATACACCTGATGTGGGTTTCCCCGCTATATGCTATGAATATGTTTTATTCCCATGGCTTAATAAAGAGGCTGCTCTGACATACCAACAGGTATGAATAGAGCAAAGTGGGAATTCCAAGCAGAGATAGAGGAGAGTGTAGACCAATTCAGTGAAATGCTATGTAGCCACTGGAGGAGACAGATACCTGCAGCAGAACCTTCCTGGTAAACAGCGAGCCTCATGGTAAAATACAAAATGATAGAAATGGGTTTAAGATGTAAAAGCTAGTTATAAATATGTATAAGGTATTGACCAAAGATTATTACAATGGATACAATTTGTATGATTATTTCAGGTCCAGGTGGCCGGGAATGAACAAGCAGTCTCCATCAACATATACCCAGGAGTTGTTACTTAAAAGCTGGTCCTGTGGTATCCTAAAGTGTGCAACTACAATTTTCAAACTAATATTTCCAATTTTTGTTTGTGTCTCCTTAGAATTTAGTCTACCCCTATTTCTTTCCCCAAACTTGACAAGTTGAAGCTGGATGCCTTCAACCAAAGGTCAAAAATAGCACATTAAAAAAATCATATACCATGTACCTGCTTATTGCTATGTGTCCACTAATAATTTCTATGAAGATGTCAGAGTTAACACCAGTTGCTCAGAAGACAAGACAAGAACACTTTGGATTGCCAAATTGTCTACATGGAGCCACCATCTGGTAGTCTGGACTAGCTGTCCTCTCAAATCAGAAACTTGTTTTATTGAATGTTTCTTTCTTTCTATATTTATAGAAATTCTCCCAATAAAATCTGTTCATACTTCCAAATAAGCATGGTTTATAAACTTGAGATCCCAGGGTTTTGTTTTATTTTGTGAGTGTTTTTGTAGGCATTGTTGTTCTGTTTATTTTTTCAAAGAAATAAAGTGATTTGAAACTAAGAAATATTATGAAAAGTTGTATACTGTAAAGACTGTCATTAAATAAATAAAAAAGACACTCAAAGAATCTAGATGTTTGTTGTTAAAAAAGAAAATGATTCTGAACTCAACAGAGAATTCTCAAAAGAAGAAGTTCAAATGGCCAAAAGACACCTAAGGTCATGCTCAACCTCATTAGCAATCAGGGAAATGCAAATCAAAACAACTTTGAGATATCATCTTACACCTGTCAGAATGGCTAAAATCAAAAGCACCGATGATAGCCTTTGCTGGAGAGGCTGTGGAGGAAGGGGTACCCTCATCCATTGCTGGTGGGAATGCAATCTTGTGCAACCACTTTGGAAATCAGTGTTTCGGTTTCTCAGGAAATTCGGGATCAACCTACCCCTGGACCCAGCAATACCACTCTTGGGAATATACCCAAGAGATGCCCTATCATATGACAAAAGCATTTGTTCAACTATGTTCATAGCAGCATTATTTGTAATAGCCAGAACCTGGAAACAACCTAGATGCCCTTCAATGGAAGAATGGATGAAGAAAGTGTGGAATATATACACATTAGAGTATTATGCTGCGGTAAAAAACAATGACTTCTCGAATTTTGCATGCAAATGGATGGAAATAGAAAACACTATCCTGAGCGAGGTAACCCAGACCCAAAAAGATGAACATGGGATGTATTCACTCATAATTGGTTTCTAGCCATAAATAAAGGTCACGGAGTGTATACCTGGTGAACCTAA
>NW_026067934.1:2603389-2623440 GCF_014885135.2 Alexandromys fortis | reverse complement strand
ATTGGGAGCTCACCAAGGCCAGCTGGACTGTGACTGAAAAAGCATGGGATAAAACCGGACTCTGATCATGGCGAACAATGAGGACTGATGAGAAGCCAAGGTCAATGGCAAGGGGTTCTGATCCTACTTCATGTTCCGGCTTGGTGGGAGCCTAGCCAGTTTGGATGTTCACCTTCCTAGACATGGAGGGAGGGGGGAGGACTTTGGACTTTCCACAGGGCAGGGAACCCTGACTGCTCTTTGGATTAGAGAGGGAGGGGGAAAAGAGTGGGGGGAGGGGGAGAAGGATGGGGGGAGGGAAATGGGAGGTTGGGAGGACGCGGAAACTTTTTTTCTTATTCTCAATAAAAAAAATTAAAAAAAAAGAAAATGATTCAAATGAAAAATGACCTTATAATCCTCAAAGGAAAGAATATGTCTTTATTATTTGAACAAGAGAAAGAACTTCTCAAATTGAATCTTTTTCTAACTAAATGTGTCTGCTTCTTGTGGCCTTATTTCTTGGGAGGGAAAAACCTTAGTTGTAATATATATATGTGTGTGTGTGTGTGTGTTGTAATGTGTATATATATGTAGTATACATATATATTATTGATCTTTTAGGTAGATGAGTTATTAATGTACTGGAGATTGAAGATAGTGTCTCAAAGATGCCAGGAAACGGTTCTACACTTAGATACATAAGTCAGCCATTTTTTACTTCATTTTGAGATAGATACCATTAAATTTCCAGGCCAGTCTTGAACTTTGATTCCCCCTGCCTCAGGTTCTGGAGTAGCTGTGATTGAAAGCCCAACTCACAAGTTTCAATTCTTATTCATTTTTTACATTGCCTAATGTCAATGAAAGTCTGTCAAGATGGCTCAGCTAGGATTTCCTCTACTCTAATAGTTCTCCACAGGAATATTCTGTTGAACTGGGCTCCCCCTTTTCTCCTTATCCACCAGTTCCAAATTTTTGTTGTTGTTGTTCAATTAATGCTGATACTCTGCTTCTCCTTTGCTATAAAATTCCACTTTTCAGCCCTAATGTTTCTTAAAGTATTAAAATACACTTAATGGATGAATCTAGGTTTAGAAGCGAAACAGGAGATTATGCATTTAACCCACATGGTACTTGATTCCTGAACACAGGCGCTAAAGAAGGGTAGGGAAACAGGAAATCTAGGTTTCAGGTCTGGACCAAAGAAAAAAGGAGAAGAGACAAAGTACCAAAGAACATGTTACTTTGAGAAGATATTCTAAGAGAGGTTAATAAAATATTGAAATCATAAATATCACTCTTTATGTACATCTGCCTCTAGAAGAAAGCTGAAAACAACACTAATACGAACCTATAAAAGGTCTTCAAAGTGTTCCTTTATTTTCAGGCAACTTGTTTTTTACAGTCCTTAAAATCAATTTTGCAATTAGTTCTTTATTATGTCTGCCTTTGTTACTAAACCAGTTGTCTCCACAAAGACATTTTTTACTAACTCTTGTGCCTCACATAGCATTAACGCTCAGTCTTTGAAGATAGAGTCTAAGATCAGGATCATTCATAATCCCCTTACTAGGTGACATCATTTGTTTTAAAATATATTTTAAAATCATATTTTCAGCTTGACCACTAACTTAAAGCCACCAAAGGAAAAAATCTTTCTCTTTCTGGAACTTTCAATGTAACCTAAAGATGACTCCCACAAAGGAGAGCTGAGAAACTTGCATACTGCAGTCTTCCTTCCCCTCAGTGTTGGCTCCCTTCATCCCAAACTGACCAAAAAGCTCAAGTTTCTCATATTCTTCTCGAGGGCTATCGAATTTAAATATATTTTTACATGCATAATCCCTTAGTTCAAATCTGTCCAGAAAAAAATAAACAACAGACTCTAAGTGTTGCCTTTTGTTTGAGATTTGGATCTCATTAATCAAAATCTCTTAGTTATTTACTCTTTTGTGTTTATTCAAACAGACCTCTACTTAGAATATTAAGAAATGGAAGCAGATTAGGTGTCTATGAACAGATAATTAGATAATGAAAAGGTACACTATATGCGCAATGAAATTTTATTTAGCAATAAATAAAAATAAAATGAATGGATCTGGGAATTCTTTTATTAATGAAGGTAATTCAAAATTTGAAAAATAAATGCCATGTATTATTTCTCATATGTGGATTCTAGCTTACAATGTATATATGAATATATATAAATAGATGTATATAGTGCAGTCTAATACCTAGAAAATGAAGTGAAAAAATTTTATTGAAGAAGGAACGGACTAAAGAACAAGTGATGAAACAGAAAGGGAATGAGGAGAAGGGAAAGAAGTGGTGGGGTGAGGCAAGGCAATAAAGGAGGGGAGGGCAAAGGATAATCTGCTAAAACATGCTCTGTTTGAAGTACCCTAATGATATCCAATTTTATAGTAATTTAAAAAGTAATAAAATGTTCACAAATCTCATGCACAGATATTCAGCAAAACCAGCAGAGAGTTGTTCTAGAAATGGATTATGATGATCAGATATGCATTTGAAAAGGGAAATGCTGACACTTTTACCTCGTGCTAGATTAGTAAAAACTGCATATATTTTTGCATACTTTGAAAGATGTTTTAGTCATCCATTTTTACTGAAATGAATTTCATACTTTCACAAAATAGGAAATATAAAAGGAATGCAGTAATATTTATTTTTAAAATGCTTTTTCAAATGTGATTTTTAAAATTTAGTAAGTTTATGAGTGTGAGTGTTTTACTTGCATCATGTCTGTGTATTATGTGTGAGCCCATGAAGGTCAGAAGAGGGTATCAGATTTCCTGAAACTAAAGATGTGATTGGTTATATGGATGCTGGGAATAAAATCCAGGTTCTATGCAAGAACAACACATGCTCTTAACTTCTGATTCATCTCTCAGGCCCCAGTACTTAATTTAAAATTACACTGTTAAATTAACAGACAATTCATTACTTAACTTAATCTAACTCCTACCCCTTTTCTCTCTCTCAGGTTTAATGATTATGCTGACTACATATACAGCTTGTGCTCCATTTCTTTTAAATCTGTTCTTCAGTAGGGAAATAATTTAGTTCAGAAATCCTGGTGTGCAAAATTCAAGCCCTGTTTATTCAACTAGGATTGAAAGGAATTGTTAAAATTGCAGTATGGCATATTTAGAGCTTTTCTTTCTTCATCTGTTTTATTTATTTAATTTGTTTTTTCAAGTCAGAGTTTTTCTGTGCAGCTCTGGCCATCCCAGAACTCACTCTATAGACAAGGCTGTGCTCAAACTCATAGTGATCCACCTGTGTCTGCCTCCCAAGTGTGGGTATTAAAGGTGTCTGACACTACCAGCTGGCTCTGTATTTCTTTTTCTAAGAAATAAACTATGATCTGTTATCCTTGCAAACTGAAGATCTGGTGAGTTATGGAATGATTTTTTTTTTTTTGTATTCTATCTTCTCTAAGTTCTCTGGGATCACCTGCACTTCACAAATGTATCCTTGACTAACTGTTAATATTAGAAACGTTAAATATAGGGCTGGCATTGCTTTTCTGGACTCCCATCTTGAGGACACATCAGCAGAGAAGATTACTTACTGTTGGTCATACTTTAGTGATAATATTTAATTCATAAATAAATACCCAGGAGAAATAATTTATCCTTCTAAATACAAATGTCCTTTCTAATGACAACCATGGTAGAGATAAATCCAAAGGAAAATTCTATGTTTACTTCTTTTTATTCATAACACCAATAAAATTTCTCTACATTTGTTTTTATTCACCAAACATATATTAGTGTTCCATGATTTACCATAACTGACAATGATGCCTTGTTTTAAATTTGGTCTTTCATTCTGATTCTTTGTTATTCTCAAACATTTTTAACAGAAATATTTTCCTTATGCTAAGAGAAAAATGAACTGATGTCCTTTTTAAAAAAATGATTAAAGTAGAAAGTCCATTTTCTAAAGGTAATTGAGTTTTAAAACTGTGATAAAATACACATGATATGAAAGTTTCTATTTTACCCATTTAAGGCATATCACTTGTTCGTGATAAGTATTCATTTATTGTCCCCAAATTCTATTTAGAATGCTTTCCACCTTACAGAATTGAAGCTGTAGGCCCATTAAATAAACACTCGGCTTCCTTTTGCCCTTGATAAGTACTATCTACTTTCTGTTTCTGCAAATATCACTAATGTATGTACCTGAAAAGAGTTCATTGAGACAGCATTTGGACTTTTATGACTGGCTTGTTTTAATTACCATAACGTCATTAAGCTTCATCTACGTGGTACCATGTAGCACAACAAGTGACTGTCTGCTAACACCTTGTTTTACATTATCTAAATATTCCACACTTTAAAATTTTCAAGTAAATGTTTTACTCTCTGCTTTACACTTATACAAATAAACATTTTCTTCTTTGTGAAAAATTATGTGATTTGTATTATCATTCCTGCATTCAATCCCAGCATCACAAAATGTTTAGCAGTACAATTTTATTTATCTATATACATATATTCACATCAATACATTAGCTGCTTGCCCTTGAATATTCCTTATTCTCACCACTTATTTTGAATCTAGATTGATTTTCATTTAACTATAATGTTCAATTATGTTTTATTTTCATTTTTTTTGTTTGCTTTGCCTAACTGACTTCTTGACATTTATTTTCCTATTGGCTTTTTTTTTTTCAAAAATGAGTGAGGAACAGATACTGTATATGAGACACTTACTGTGTTACTGTAATGTAACTTTATAAATGCTGTAAAACTAGTGTTTATGATGTCATTGAGATTAGAATTCTATGAGAGAAGCAGATTCTTCAAATACTCAAACAACTCAAAGGGTACATATCTGGCAAAGGCTAATGTGATGGAGGAAGGTCATTGGCTAATAAAGAAATTGCCTTGGCCCATTTGATAGGCCAGCCTTAAGGTGGATGGAGTAGACAGAACAGAATGCTAGGAAGAAGGGAAGTGAGCTCAGACGGCATGCCTGCTCCTCTCCAGGGCAGACTCAATGAAGCTTTGACCCAGGATGGATGTAGGCTAGAATCTTCCTGGTAAGTGCACCTCGTGGTGCTACACACATTAATAGAAATGGGCCAAGCAGTGTTTATATAAATACAGTTTGTGTGTCGTTATTTTGGGGCATAAGCTAGCCAGGCAGCTGGGAGCTGGGTGGCAGGAACGCAGCCCGCAGCTCCCACAAAAGTAATGGTAAATTATTCCTGTCTAAGGTGATAGAAATATTAAATGCAGTGTGACGAAAAACAAAGCCCAGGGAGAAAGAAAGACTTTGGCTGGTATTTTAAAAAAGTTATCATTGAGTTAGATGAGAGAGTCTAACTAGAAGAAATATATGTACAAAGAACTTTAGTGGAAAAAAATGGAGAAAGAATGAAATCCAATTTTCATGTCAAAGAAACAGACATGGGAGGAAGACCTTGGAACAAAGGAGGGCTCTATGCCATTGTAGTCTTCAAGTCCATGGAAAGCCATAGAAATGAGTTCACAAAAAGGATCAATGCATACTATATAGTTGGGAAGGCATTTTGGAAATCACAGTGGTCTTAGTACACATCTTTGCTGGTATCAGTGAGGATGAAAATGACGAGGCGGATGGAGATACAAGTACACTTTACTTATTACTCGATTCGGACTGAATCTTGGAGGACAGGAAGGCAGCAAACAAACATCTTGGAATTCTGGTTTGTATAGCTGATTGGCTGGTGATACCATTTGTAGAAAATACAGGGCTATATGGAGGAAGATTAGATAATTTTGAGTTGTGTAGTATGTCAAGTGTGGCAATTGGCTATGATGGTCTGAAATTGAATTATGTGATATTTTAACCTTAATTATAGTTTATAGTTAACTGATGGCTTCTTTTGCATACCTGTAAGCTAAATACCTGTCAAAAATAACCCAAGGAAGAAAAAAAAAATTCTGTTAGGTCATAGTGCCAAAAGTTTCAGTCCATGATTGCTTTAGTCTTATATGCTTAAACAGAATATCACAATTTAGGAGCTAATGCCAGAAGACAGCTAGCTATTCAACTCATGAACGACAGAAAGCAGAAAGTGTCAGCAAGCAGCCAGGGACAATGTATCTCCACTTTCAGCAACCAAGTCACTAAGACTACAGCCACTAACAGACTCTTCTCACCCAAGCTATGAAACCTCCCACCCATGGAACACCAAGAATGTTTTAAAAACCTAAGCCTGTGGGGGAAAACTTTCAGATTTAACTTTAAAAATTGTTGTATTTTAGGGTAGGCTATTTGTCTCATGTAGCTTGCGGTGGACACAAAACCTTCTCTTAAGTGTCTCCATAAAATATAATAGGTTTGTAAAATACACTATCTTATCGTGCAAGTACTCCAATTTTTTATATATGGCAGATCAAACATAGATATATTCCAACAGGTTAAGTGTATTGTGCTGAGTCTTATATTAGAAAAGTTACCATCTGTTAAGTTAAGTTATGACATCACAAATGATAAATTTGATCTATGGTTGACAAACTATTGTTCACCCACCAGTACCCTCACCAATTCATGAAGCGTGTTCATTCCCACACTCACTGAAGCCAACTGAGAGAGAGGAATTCAGGAATTTGAGCTTTTTCTATCGCACAGTGTTTGCCTTGATTCTATAACTAGGGACCATTGCAACATTAAACCCATTTTGTGGATAGGAAAGTCAGGAAATATTACTCTTAGAACATACTCAGAATGTTCTCAGACAGGCTGCATTAAAACTTATCAGTTTTCCCTATCAGTAGAATACACGAAAGTAATAAACTGTTCCTGGAATTTCTCCTGATTGTTGTTCAGTGTGCCTGAATGATCAGTGTCGAGGCACTGAAGATGAAGTGGAAGGAGAGTTTTACTGATTGACCACCATTCTTAAATTTGCACCAGGGGAAATGGCTCCATCTTAATAAATAGACAGAGCACAGAAATTACCCAATAGATCTTAAGTTGCTTGGTTGTTAGGAATTTCTATAATTTTCTTCAAATTTTGATAAAATTGGAAAGAAACTTTGAAACTACGTGACACTTTAAATTTATCAGGGAATGCACTCTGTAGTCTCAATTTAACATTTAATTTTATTAGCTACAGAAAGGTAGACTGATTATTCCACAGGTATAAGCAATATCCATAATTAATCCACACCACAGGACTCTGGAAAAGATCACTGGGAAGCTTTAACTGAAATGTGATTTTGAAGCTCCTATTATCCTTAGTGTGACTCCTTTATGCATTTGAAGGATGTTTCCATTTTCATTTGCAAAAAAAAAAAAAAAAACTCAAAAACAATAACACCACACACACACAGACACACACACACACCCCAAACCACACATAAACCAGCTTTAGAAAGCCAACAAAGCATTCTGTTAAGGGAAAATAACAACAACAAAAATAAAACCACTCAAAATCCTCATTAATACCTAGCCAGAATTCATGTAGATTTTGAAAGCTGCTGTGAATATGAATAAAACTGGGTTGAATAATGTCATTTAAAGTAAAAGACAAAGATCTACAATTTATTTGCCGTTGTTGATCAGTAAATGCACAGTTAAATTGCAGGGATTTGAAACACAGGTCCTTTTTAGAAACAATTGACATCAAAACCATTTTTCAGACTTTAATTATGTGCATCTAAGATATTGTCTAACTACTTTTTGGGTTGAAGAATGGATTCAAACCACAGCTGATCAGAAGACAAAAGGTCTCTTAACTGCTGAGTTCAGTTTCCAGCACTGCAGTACGAAGGACAAAAGAGACCCATCTGGAATGTCACCTGAGTTTGAAGTGACCTCACAGAAGACCGCTCAAGCTATGAACATTATATGATCTGTCTTTTCTTCTTGCTTTCAACTTATATCTCATCAACCCTTGGCTTCTACAGGAAGTTGATATGCCAAAATTGCATAGGAGACAAAAAGAAACCCTGACTGTAGTAGCTTGATCTGAAATCAAGAGAGACCCCAGTGGTCTGTTCCTTGATTCAGCACAGAGCTCTCTGCCTTGCTCAAAATAGATTTCCAGGCCCCCGCGCGCGCCCTGGTGTCCCGTGCTGTCCGCCTCTGTAGTCCGAGCCCAGCTGCTCGCCTCGTTGGAGCCCGCCGCAAGATCCTGGTGTACAGCCCGGACTTATTCTACAGCGCCAAGGCCGGCGAGGCTCGCTACGAGTAATAGACGCGCGTCAGCCGCGAGGGCGGCGTGCTGCGGGTACAGTCCACTGCTACTCGCTTCACCTTCCGCACCGCCTGGCAGGTGACCCGGCTCGGGGTCATGCTTGTAGGCTGTGGTGGGAACAAAGGCTCCACGCTCACCGCGGCCGTGCTGGCCAACCGGCTGCGTCTGACCTGGTCCACGCGCACTGGTCGCAAGGAAGCAAACTATTAAGACTCGTTGACCCAGGAGGGCACCGTGAACCTGGGTCTGGATGGGAACGGCCGGGAGGTGTTCGTGCCCTTCAGCACTCTTCTACCCATGGTAGCCCCCAACGACCCGGTGTTTGACGGCTGGGATATCTCGTCACTAAACCTGACCGAGGTGATCCAGCACGCACAGGTCCTGAACTGCAGCCTGCAAGAGCAGCTGTGGACCTACATGGAGAACCTGTATCCCGGCCCTCTGTCTACATTCCTGAGTTCACCGCTGCCAACCAGACAGCACGTAAAGACAACCTCATCCCTGGCACTCGTGCACAACAGTTGGAGCAGATCCTAAAGGACATTAGAGACTTCCGAGCCAGCGCAGGATTGGACAAGGTCATCGTGCTGTGGACCACCTATATGGCGCGTTTCTGCAAGGTGGTCCCAGGTCGCAATGACACAGCTGAAAACTTGCTGCATACTATCCAGCTTGGCCTGGAGGTGTCACCGTCCACACTCTTTGTCATGGCCAGCATCCTGGAGGGCCGCGCCTTTCTCAAGGGGTCCGCACAGAACACGCTGGTACCTGGTGCCCTGGAGCTGGCTTTCCAGCGCCATGTGTTCGTGGGCGGGGATGATTTCAAGTCTGATCAGACGAAGGTCAAGTCTGTTCTAGTGGACTTCCTCATCGGCTCTGGCCTGAAGACCATGTCCATCATGAGCTACAACCACTTGGGCAACTATTGTTATTGTTATTATGGGCAGAACCCATCTGCACCACTGCAGTTCCGCTCCAAGGAGTGACGAAGAGCAGCTCGGTGGACGACATGGTTCAGAGCAACAGTGTCCTCTACGCACCAGGAGAGGAGCCAGATCACTGTGTGGTGATCAAGTATGTGCCCTACGTGGGGGACAGCAAGCATGCCCTGGACTAGTACACCTCAGAGCTGATGTTGGATGGAACCAACACCCTGGTGCTCCACAACACCTGTGAGGACTCGCTCTTGACAGCGCCCATCATGCTGGACCTAGTACTGCTCACAGAGCTCTGTTACCGAGTGAGCTTCTGCACCGACTTGGACCCTGAGCCTCAGGGCTTCCACCCGGTGTTATCTGCTGTCGTTGCTCAGCTTCCTCTTTAAGGCCCCACATGTGCCTCCTGGCAGCCCAGTGGTGAATGCACTCTCCCACCAGCACAGTTGTATCGAGAACATTCTCAGGGCCTGTGTGCGGCTCCTGCCCCAGAACCACATGCTTTTAGAGCCCAAGATGAAGGGGGCAGGCCCAGACATCAAGCCAGGAGAGATGGCGTCCACCAGCCCACTGCCACATAAGAAAGAGTCGACACCTGCTGCCATCAATGGCTGTACCGGCGATGCCAACGGGCACACGCAGGCACCAACACCAGAGGTGTCCACTGCTTAAATCAAGTAATCCTTTCATCCAACCCTCTCATCATTGTCCCCAGGACCTTGCCAACAAAATAAAGGGTCCTCATCAAAAAAAAAAAAAAAAAGATTTCCAAAGTCACCACTGTGTGTGCACAAGCCAATGCTAAAAATAGGAACTTTCTCTTTTAATATCTTCTATTTTAATTTTCCTTATTCCTGTAAATGCCTCTTTTGTAGATAAAGTCTTGGTGATACACATCATTCAATGAGGGCCAATCTTCTGGTACTGGGAAAATGTAGCTAATGTCAGCAGGGGAGTCTATTGCACAATGTTTGAGTGGAGTATGGTCAATTTTATGGCTACAAAATACTTAAAAACTAATTGAACCACGTGAGGATCAAAGACATTTTTGTTTGTTTTCTGTTCTTGTCCAATTAAGCTAGTCAGTTACGAATAACCATTAACACTGACAAACCACATTTATTGAAAGCTTTCACTAAATGATGTTTCTAGAATTTTTAATTTCTTCATTTACCTGCAATGTGGAAATTGCTTCATAGTCTTAATCCTCAATAAAAGATTCATTTATTTAAAATATATTAAAAACTAAAAACAAACTTCTAGATACATTTTATAGACCAGATAGTGTTCTACAGGCTTGTAGTAGTGGCATAATCAAGTTATCAATAGGTGTTATTAGGAAATAGAGGCATAGATAGAAATACCTTAGTCAAGAAAGTCTTCTGAAGACAAAAATGAACTAGATGAACTTTCAGTAAGAAATGTATTACAGGTAGAAAGAAGAGGGACTTTGGAGTACATGGCTTGGAAACATTCTCACTTGCTTGGAAGAAACCTTAGATTTGATTATAGACCTTACTGCAGCAAGAACCTGTGTGCAAGTCCAGACCTGACCTGCAGCACTTAATTAGGCTAGACAGGAAGAATAGCCATTGCCAAGTATCTACCTGTCCTTCCTTCTCTAGCACTGTAATTATCAGTATGTCCTACCACAATGGGGTTTCATAGTTGAGGGAGAGGGTATAAACGCAGGTATTCTGTACATGCATTTACCCGATATCTCCTCAGCCTTCTGGCAAAAGATCTTGTATGGCCTTGTAAACAGTGAAGATTAAATTGTACCCTAGCTACAATGGCAAGGCACTTAGGGACTAACATGATGTGGTTAATAGTTAATTATACAGATCATACTGAAGATTATAGGACTGCCTTTAGAGTGGCAGGCAGGCATGAAAACAGCAGTATCAGAATTCTCCATTTTTCTGTGTTACCAGTGAAGTAAAAGAAAAACCCTGAATACTTGTGGTAGGAAAGTTATTGGAGGTGTAAGGAAAAAGTCTTGAAATGAGCTTTTAGGAAATTGGTGGAAGGAGCTGGCTGAGGAGTTTGGAGTTTTACTTGATTTACAATGAATACAGGGCGCAAGGATTGAGGCAGTGCCTTCAATTCTTATCAGTAGAGAACAACAGAAAGAAACCAAGACCACCAAACTAGACCTAAGCTGGTAAATTAGCATTAGTAGATAATTGAGTGATTTTGAACAATCCCTTTTATTTTCCCTGGAATAGTAAATTCCTTGAATATTTCTATGTCCAATGCTTACATACCAGGTAATACAAAAAAAACTATATAAAAACAAAACAAAACAAAACAAAAGAACAATCCCATTTAGCTCAGAGTTATATGAACACGTTCACATTCCAAATAACTCTAGAAAAGTATCTGGAAAACCTCCAGTTTTGCTTATTTCCTTGATTAGGTATTTAAGATTAAATTTTCCATGAAAACATTAGATTAATGAACATTACAATTAGTATGACATATTAAAGTCCTAATTCAAACTTGAGGACACTGTTGACCAGTGTACTTTTTACCATTGTCATTTCACCCTTTCCACATTCTACTCTATCATACCTTGCAAGAGAAGGGCTTAGAAATAGCTACATAAATATAGGGCAATCCAGGTTAATGGAGAGCAGTTAGTTGTTGTCTAGGTATCATGTGAGGAGGCTTTTAAGGTATTGAACACATATCAAAATAAAAATTTTCTTGCAACAATATTACCGAAATTGTCATAGTAATGCCTTGAAGATGTGTCACTGGTGCAAGATTTCTGACTCACAGTGAGTCTCAATTAAATTTGAAGAAAATTCACCAAGCCATGTTGGGCAACATAAAGACCACTGAGCATAACATATCCCACTAGATTCTTTAGTGGAGTCTCAGCACTCAAGACTGAGTACTATCCCAGCACTGAAAGAAAAAGGATTTCCTTGGCCTTGGACCCCCTCCCCACCCGTAGCTAACAAACAGAGCTAGGCTTTTCTCTTTTTCTCTTCTTTGTGGGTCCTTTGGAGGCTCTTTGATGTCATCTTAGAGGGGACTATTAAAGGAGAAGAATGGTGAAGTCTCTAATAGATATGCTACAAGGTTGTATTCTTATCAAAGCCTAAGCATGTTGTTCAATCCTCAAGCGTGTTAACAAGAAATACTGAAGATGGTTCATCAAGTAAACTGATTACAAATCTGCAATGGTTGCCTGGCTCACTCTTGCCCAGGAATTCCTCAATGTAATTATCAGTACTGCGATTTTCCAGCAGACCCTAATGACTCCTCTTTCTCATTACAGTTGACCTTAATCCTCTCTGGTTAAAAGCTTTATAAATAAGTTCTGCCACTATCATAATGCTTTTCTAACAAAATTCCCTTTCTGAATTAACATAGTTTCCCAACATTCATTGGAATATATTTGTGTTCCATGGAAATAATAACATGCCTTTTTATTCCATGGATATTTAGCTTACAGATTGTGATCTGTTAGTGAGCAGTCTTTATGAGTTCATGACTAAGAGCAGATAGCCCAGAATGATACAAATGCATGATTTTGAATTAGCTTCACTAAATAACTATTGAAAATATTATTATTTGCATACCATGTATCTTCCATTTCCCTGAATTAATATTTTTACGATGTTTTATTTATTCTTTAAAAACGAAAACAAGCTATCTTTTCCCCATTTTACATACCAATCCCAGTTCCCACTCTCTCCCTTCCTCCCACTCCCTTCACCTGGCTTGCCCCTGCCCTACCCCCACCCACTCCTCAGAGAAGGTAAGGCACACTCCTTTGGGGAAGTTCCAAGGCCCTCTCTACTATATCTAGGCTGAGCAAGGTATCCATCCAAAGAGAATGGGTTCCCAAAAAGTCAGTACAAGAAGTAGGGATAAATCCTGATGCCATTGCCAGTAGCCCCGCAGTCTGCCCCAGCCATACAACTGTCACCCACATTCAGAGGGTCTAGTTTGGACCTATATTGGTTCCTTCCCTGTCTGGCTGGTGTTGGTGAGCTCCCATTAGCTCAGGTAAATTGTTCCAGTGGGTGTCGCCACTATGGTATTGACCTCTTCGCTCATATTCTCGCTCTTTTATACTCCTCAACTATACTTTGGGAGTTCTGCTGTGGGTATCTGTCTCTGTTTTCATCAGTTGCTGGATGAAGGTTCTATGGTGACATTTGAGATATTCATCAATCTGACTACAGGGGAAGGCCAGTTTGGGCACCTTCTCCTTTACTGCTTAGGGTCTTAGCTGGGGCAATCCTTGTCTATTCCTGGGACTTTTTCTAGTGTCAGATTTCTTTCTAGGCCCATAGTGGCTTCCTCAATCAAAATATCCCTTTCCTTGATTTCATCTCTGTTTGTCCTCCATCTCGATTATCCAGTTCCTTCATGTTGTCCTCCCTCCTTCCCTCTCCCCTCTTCCTTCTTCTTTTACCCTCTATTCTCCTGTTGAAATAAGAGCGGCGGGGCTGCGTCCCCAACACCCCGGCCGCTTGGCTAGCTCATGCCCGAAATAACAACACACAAACTGTATTCATTTAAAGAACTGCTTGGCCCATGAACTCTAGCCCTTACAGGCTAATTCTCGCACCTGGACTAGCCCATTTCTAATGATGTGTGTAAGCACCCCAAGGTGCGCTTACCGGAAAGATTCTAGCCTAAGTCCATCGTGGGTTGCAGCTGCCTGGGAGAGCTGAGCATGGCGTCTCTGCTCCAGCAGAGCTGTCGGGTCTCTCCGGGAGCAGAGCAGAGTCTGACCTCACTTCCTCTTCCGCCCAGAATTCTATTCTGTTTACTCCTCCCATCTATGTTCCAAGCTGAGGCCAAGCAGTTGGTTTATTATAACTTAACCAATGAAATCAACAGATTGATATATGACACTCCCACATCACTTCCCCTTTTTCTGTTTAAAAAAAAAAAAAAAAAAAAGAAGGCTTTAACTTAACATCCAAAACTCTAGAAATGACAGAGACATCTCGCTGCCTGGACAGTCACCCAAAGTTCCTCTGTACCGTTGGGGCATCCATCTTCGGCCTACAGGCCCATAGTTTCCAGCAGACATTTCCACAAAGCAGGAAATTTCAAAGGCAGTCACTATCTGCTTGTCCTGAAGAATGTCTTGCAGACTCTTTCATGAATCAGGAACCCCGAAAGATCATCTCACCTTTAGGCAAGTTCAGCAGTCCTCTCTCTGCGGGTTCTCTGTGTCCAGTTTATGCAATAGTCCAGGCAAGAGCAGTTTCTTGCCCAAATGGCTATCAAACTCCATAAGGATCCTCTTCGATGCCCATCTTCCTCTTGAAGTAGATTGGTGCTGCCAGGAGCAGAGTGTCTCATTGTCATGAAAAGTCCTAAGTTATTAAAACATGTAAAATGCCATATTCTCTAGCCTTTGAAAGATATGAAGAATGCCTATCTAAAATATATCTATGCACATCTAGAAAATCTTAACTAACATAACTACAAGCTTAACTACTATTAATGATTATTCATTAACAACCTATATACATTCAAAATTGACCTTAAATCTCTATCAATAAAGCAAAATCTATACTAATGCAAATTATTCATATCTATATCATATCCCCCTTTAAATGTAAAAGAACATTTATAAACCATATTTGGGAACATGGGCGCAGTTTTTTCTCTCCAAACTGCTTCCTGCTGAATGGGGGCGTCGTTAATTAGGTCTTTCATGGTATAACCTGTGTGCTAGTTTCATCTCAGTTGGCAGTTGAGCGAAGCAATTTTCTGAAGGTATTCACAGCAACCGTTCAGGAGGGCGTGGTCCATCATACCATATCGGAATAGAAGAAATGAACAGGGTCTCATCCTCTGTGAAAACAAAAAAAGAAACTCCTTTCCAAAGTATCATGTCCTTAGATCCAAATTTCAAAGTCAAGGCATCAAAATCTCTACGATGGATTAGTTCAGCAGCATTTATAAACAAATATCTTTTGGCAGCTGTTGCTCCTTCCTCAGCATTCAAACAATTCAAAGAGAGCATAATAGTATACAGTATCAAGATTCTCTGTGTATTTTCCATCTTTGTACGCTTTATTTTAACCTCTATTTCGTTTATTTTTACTTTTATATTCTCTGTATCTCTTTGACCTGGAATAACTCTGTAGACCAGGCTCTCCTTGAACTCTCAGAGATCCGCCTGTCTCTGCCTCCCAGGCATTGGGATTAAAGGTGTTTGCTACTACACCTTGAACTCACAGAGATCTGTTTGTCTCTGCCTTCTAGGCACTGGGATTAAAGGCGTGTGCTACCACACCTTGAAGTCACAGAGGTCAATCTCCCTCTGCCTCCCAAGCGTTGGGATTAAAGGCGTGTACTACCACACACAACTTCTCTTTTTCTTTTTTTTTTTTAAGAACTTTTAACTTTTAGCTTGCATATATTTTTAACACACTGTAAATCATTTAAACATTTTCTTTGTCTTTGAATCTCTTTACTGTATATCTCTGTTTTTCTGACCACACGAGCCTTTAAATTACTGAGCAATATGAGTAGGATTAAAGCCGTGGCTTTGCCAGCTAGATCCAGTCCATTCCTTAGCTTTCCAGCCTCATGGCGGAGATACAGGCTGTAGCCATGTTTATAGCCACAATTCTATGGCGTTTCAAGGTCCCTGCCAGCCAGCGAGCTACAACAGACAACAGTCAAGTCCTCTCTCGGTAGTTGGCCCTCCTGCCTCAGTCAGAGTTTGCCCTGGCAGGACGGCCCAGAAAGCCGGCATTTTTAAACAGCACAACTTTTTTCCTGCTACGGCTGAAAACCGAAAAGCATGCGTTCAGCTTTTCACCAACACCGTTTAAGTGTTTCGTGGCAGGACCTCTTAATGAGCTGCAGGGTTTTGCAGCTGAAGCTGAGTCAGGAAGCCTCTCTTAGATGAGAGCGCTTGCTTGCCTCTAGCAAGCGGAGCAGACCCAAGAAATTTCTGCTACCAAGAAAACATGCTTCACTCCATTCTTTCCCAAGCTTTCTCAGGCTTTTTGTGGATTCAGTTAGCCACACGTCTGGGCGCCATCTGTTGAAATAGGAGCGGCGGGGCTGCGTCCCCAACACCCCGGCCGCTTGGCTAGCTCATGCCCGAAATAACAACACACAAACTGTATTCATTTAAGAACTGCTTGGCCCATGAACTCTAGCCCTTACAGGCTAATTCTCGCACCTGGACTAGCCCATTTCTAATGATGTGTGTAAGCACCCCAAGGTGCGCTTACCGGGAAGATTCTAGCCTACATCCATCTTCATCGCGTGTGCCTCAGAGAGCAGAGCTATCGCGTCTACCCGGGAGAGCTGAGCATGGCGTCTGTGTTCCGGAGAGCAGAGTCTCTCCGGGAGCAGAACAGAGTCTGACCTCACTTCCTCTTCCGCCCAGAATTCTATTCTGTTTACTCCTCCCATCTATGTTCCAAGCTGAGGCCAAGCAGTTGGTTTATTATAACTTAACCAATGAAATCAACAGATTGATATATGACACTCCCACATCATTCTCCTCCCATCCCCATGCTCCCAAATTTTGTCAGGTGATCTTGTCTATCTTAATTAATATTTTACTTGTTATTTTTTCAGGGGATATGATTGTTTCAGAGTTCAGTGGGTATCATTGTTTTCCCCATGTCCTTGCCTTGCCTTCTCTAAAAGTTTCCAATAGAATTAATTTATGAATATGAGGTTTGGAGTTTGATGATTTTAAAGCAGATCAGTAATATTTCCAATGAGCCGACATTTGTTGAAGCTTTGAATGCACATCTGGATTCATCTCATCCAACTGAATTCACTCCAAAACCAGGTTCATGTAAAACCTCAGTGCTGTAGTTGTCAGTACTCAAATCAAAGCCAATCAAACAGTCTAAACTTGAAGCTTCAAAAAATAGCACTCCTGTTTTCAGGTCACACCAAGAAAAGTTCATAAGTTATGTATCATCATGAGGCAGGGACAAGGGCATCACTGTTTATGTCTATAAGTCAAATGCCAATTTGTTAACATGGTCACTTCATTTTCCTGTGCTGCCACTCTGATAATCTATCTAAAGCAGATTTAGACTTTAATTAGATTATTTTGGCATGGGATACTATATTTTTATAGTTAATTCAACATACTTGGTTAAGATGTTAAACAACTATATTATCTATTTTTACCATTTATAAATAATACAAAGTTTAGTGGTAGAGGAGGGTAGAGAATCTGAGAATTTGAGGATGTGAAAGAATATTATCAAAATATAGTGAATGGAATACTCAAAAATAAATAAAATGTAAATTTTTATAATTAACAGGACTGAAGTGGTAATCTTTGCTTCAGCATAAGTGGAATTTCTAATTAAAATGTCCATGCTTTAATTCTGAGAAGAAGATGCAATTGTTTGGAAAGCCAATAAAATTCTTTCTACCAAAAACATTCTATGACAACTGAGGCAATTATTATTATTAAAGTATGGATTGAATGAGAAAAAAGGAGCACCAGTTAGTTTATAATTTTAGTGGTTTGTATGAGGTAAAGAAAATGGTAAATGGATGAAGTGAGATAAACATAGAAGTAATATCTACGAAATCATCCTTAGGAGGATATCATCAAAAGTCTTCAATTCTAAATTTTTCTTTTATGTATTTAAAAGATTTTCAACTCTACTATGTAAAAAATGAAAAGAATTATATTAAATGTGATAATTTTTATTCTTACATTGTTTATTTTAGCTGGGATTGTGTATAGCCTACAATTAATTTTACAACAAATCATATAGTCATACTATTACTGTCTAATTAAATATGAAAGTTGGAGTTGTTAAAAACTGATGTTATGAAAGACTGAAAATATTTTAATCTAGTCTAGTTTATAACTTAAGGCTTATATAGCAATTCAACTAAACTGTGATGTATAAGTACAAACAAAAAATAACTAGGCAAAATAAATGGAGGAGAGAATTCATTAGAAGAACTAAATGGAGCCAATGTATGTAGAACAAAAAGTATAAGAGGAAGAGTGCTTCAGATAAGCTTCCAAGATTAAGGATTCTGCACTTCTAGAACAAAGTTGTGTTCGAAGAGAATGAAGAAATAAATCCACATTTTTTTAACCATCACTGGGGGTGCAGTTTAAGAATCATAAAACTGGGAAGAAGATGAAAAGGTGAATGTAGAATGTAGAAAGAACCATTAAGAGGTAATTACAGTATTTCATGCAAGAAACTGTTGATATTTGGCAAAGTAATAGTCAATTTGGAGTAAATACATTGACTTTGATAGATATGTAAGGAGTTCCCATTGCAAAGAGAGAAACAGGCAAAGTTTGTTATAGTTGCTGGAAAGAAAATTGAGAGCAAAAGAGATAATGTTGCAAGAAAGATAGAGGGAGACAGGATGCAGAGATTCAAATTACAGACATGGAAATGAGTTGTTTTTGTGTTCTTTAAGAAAAGTGTTCACATTACTCACATAATTATAACATGCTGTCTATTTTGGCATCATCCTATTTATTATAATTGAAAGCAGACAACTTGTAAACATTCAATTTTTGCACCTGAGGTTAATCTCTGTCTTTATCTTGACTCTCATCTTTCATGGGTTCAGCAAATGAATAGAGGTCAGTGTATGATTCACTGAAACAATTAGCATTTTTAAAATGGCAGCTGACTTGTAAAAATATCCCCTTTAAAAGATTGGTACTACTTCAGCTTCTGAGACCTATTACTTTCTTTAATTATTGACATAGGTCTAGAATAGTACTTAGATGGTGTGGAAAGTCCTTTTATATATGTATTGCTTTCATTGTTTCATGAATAAAGAATTTGCCTTGGCCTGTGATAGGGTAGAATAGAGCTAGGCAGGAAAACTAAACTGAATGCTGGGAGAAAGAAGGTAGAGTCAGTTAGGTGCCATATATCTGCTGCCATGATGTGGGAGTGATTTCTTATTAATAAAGAAACTGCCTTAGCCCATTTGATAGGCCTACCCTTAGGTGGGTGGAGTAAACAGAACAGGATGCTGGGAGAAAGAAGCTGAGTCAGGAGTCACCATGATTCTCCCACTCCAGACAGACACAGGTTAAGATCCTCCCTGGTAAGCCACCTCGTGGGCTACACAGAATATTAGAAATGGGTTAGGTCAATATGTAAGAGCTAGCGAATAAGAGGCTGGAACTAATGGACCAGGCAATGTTTAAAAGAATACAGTTTCTGTGTAAATATTTCGGGCATAAGCTAGCCATGCAGGCGGTCGGGTGCCGGGAATGCAGCCCCGCCACTCCTAACACTACAGAGTGGTGCCCAGACATGATGGGCTAAATCCACTTAAAAACCTGAGAGAGCTTAATTTTAAATAGAGAAAAAACAGAGTTTAATGCAGAGTTTTGCTCTTTGTTAGTGGCGTGCCGTAAAGAGATTTCCTGATTCAGCAACAGCAGCAGAAAAAAAGCTGAGTCATTTTAAAGCACGGCTTCCTGGGGCTTTGCTAGCAGAGTAAACTCTGGTTTTAAAGCATTTCAAGGCTTTTATGGGACTGGATGTTTGTGTTCCCACTTGGGATCGTAAGAAGAGTGCTCTGAGACCTCAGCGCTCCCCGCCTGCACCTGGGCAGATGGCGGAATCAGGCTTAGGCAGGCGGAAGAGCATGGTGGATTAGAACTGTGCAGTGCTCTGCATGTCTGGCTCCTGCGGGAGACAGAGCTTTTGAATGGAGCATTTGGATTAAAATGCTACGATTTGTTTGATGGCAACTAGACTGCTGTGTGCCTAAAAGGGGGACATTGTGTGCTGCAGCTCAGAGGCACAAGCAGCTCCACCATGCTAATGGTGCAATGTGCAAGGATCAGAGGCACGAGCGGCTCCGCCATGTTGGACTGGGCGGGGCCAGCATACAGTACCTGTTTTTGACCTAGGAATGTCACAGCTTAGATTCTTAAG
>NW_026067934.1:2583050-2602035 GCF_014885135.2 Alexandromys fortis | reverse complement strand
CATTTCTAGAGTTTTGGATTTCTTGTTTACTTAAGTATTATTATATCCTTCTGGAGTCTTTGATGGAGTTGAAGAATGAATAGTTATAGTTTTCCTTAGTTATGATAAAAGATAAAATAGATATATTGTAACTGTAATTCTTGCTTGATAACTGTTTTGCTATATGTAATTTTACTATGTTAAAGTTAAAACCTTTCTTTTTTGTTTAAACAGAAAAAGGGGAAATGATGTGGGAGTGATTTCTTATTAATAAAGAAACTGCCTAGGCCCCTTGATAGGCCAACCCTTAGGTGGGTGGAGTAAACAGAACAGGATGCTGGGAGAAAGAAGCTGAGTCAGGAGTCGCCATGATTTTCCCACTCCAGACAGACACAGGTTAAGATCCTCCCTGGTAAGCCAGCTCGTGGGCTACACAGAATATTAGAAATGGGTTAGGTCAATATGCAAGAGCTAGCTAATAAGAGGCTGGAACTAATGGACCATGCAATGTTTAAAAGAATACAGTTTCTGTGTAATTATTTCAGGCATAAGCTAGCCATGCAGGCGACCGGGTGCTGGGGATGCAGCCCCGCTGCCACTAACACTACAGTGCCAGGGACAGAAGCCTGCTGGAGCCTGATGAAATCTTGCCACAGCCATATGGCAATATACAGATGAATAGAAATGTGTTCATTTATGATATAGGAGTTCGCCAGAAATATGTATAAGCTAATAGGCTAAGCTGTGTTTTAATTAATACAGCTTCTGTGTGGTTAATTTGATTCTGAAATGCCAGGAATGAATAGGTAGCCTCTTCCTACACTTAGGAAAGAAAGTTGAATAGGTATCAAAAAATGCACAGCAAAGAGGAGGTAATGAGCACTAGATGAGAGAAATACAAGCAAAAATTATAAAGGCATCACTCGTTTCATTCCATCATTTTAAGAGGTTTTGATTTAACAATTCTGAAAGAAAAGAATTAAAAGGAAATTCAAGAAAGAATAAAAAGATACTTTTGCCTCTAAATTTTATAATTGAAGTTTGTATCAGGTAGCAAATAGATTCAGACAAACTGAACAAAACATAAAGATAATAATTTTTCTGTGGCATTTTATTGTTCTCTTATTTTGGAAAAAGTAGTTGTTCCCTAAAGGGAAAAATAATCTTTCAATTTTATTTCTTTTTAACTATTTTATTTCTCATTCTGCATCTCTTTTAAAGCACACAAAACACACATGTTTGTACACACACATGTACTCACACATACACTCCATAGACACGTGCGTTTGTGCGTGTGTGCACACACACACACATACAAACACACACAAAGACTTGTCTCTCCTGGTTCTCTCTGAATAGAGTTCACATAGTTTTTAGCCTCTAGTCTTTAACCACTTGCTTTGTATCTTTCCTCTGACCTATGTAAGTCTAGAGGTATATTTAACATCTTTATTCCAAAATGTATGAGAGTCACACAAGGAAGAATGGATAAAGAACACTCTAGTGCTGCAGCCTTGCTGAACTTGGTAATGACTAGTAGTATCAAAGATTCTGCTTTCCCCAATCTCATAATATCTGCATTATGAGATCTCATTATTAAAAAAATCCAGAAATGCCTGTGTCACTCCATTGCCATTAATCAAGATGTTGAAAATGGAAAGCCAAATAGAAAGAAAAAAGTCAAGAAAGAAAGGAAGGAAGGAAGAAAGAAAGAAAGAAAGAAAGAAAGAAAGAAGAGAGAAAGAATGTCAATGAAGGAAGAAGCCAAAATGAGTAAATAAAAATTCCAATTTACAAAAAGATATCAGTGGTAGTTTTGAGGCAAAGTTTGATGAAGATTTGCCTTATGTCATCATCTACATATGACATGTTACCCACACTTTTCAGATTTCTGGAATTTTAATAACTGTTTTCTTTTTAATAAAAATAAAATATAATAATAAGACAAAAATCAACACATCAAAGTTGTACCATTCATACCAACAGAAGGAAAAGAGTCCAAGATAGGCCAAGCCACAGGAAACACACCCTCTTGTTCACACATTTAAGAGTCACATGAAAATAGTATGCTGGAAGCCTACACACACACACACATACACACACACACACATATATATGTATATATGTATATATATATACAGAAGAACCTGGTCCAGGCCTATGCAGGCTTTGTGGTTTTTATTTGTATCTCTGTGAGTTCATATGAGCTTTGATTATGTTAATCAATCTTTCAAAAGCTCCACCAGACATAATCCATTCATGTTTTTAGACTAATTTTATTTCAGATTGTTCTTGCTATGTTTCTGCTCCAGGGACTGGAGTTCCTACTAACCTCTGAGGCTTCTCTTGCATTGTAGCCCCCACAATGCAATTCTATCTTATTCAGATTCAGAGGGCAATACTGCACTCAGCGGCTGGATGTCTTCATTCTCCATGCTGTTAGTGACATTCTCTTATTAGCACACATTTGCTTTCTAGAATTTAGACAATATTTTAGTTATATATTTGTTTTGCATTTATTTGGAAGACTCTGACTTTCTTACACCAAAAAGGGTTTAGATGGCTTACTATGTCTATTACATTCTTTATTACATGACCAGAAATTCCAGTGGTGATTGTTAATTGTGAACTCGACACAGCCAAGAGTCATCAGAAAGAAACCCTAGATTGATCAATTGCCTAGATAAGATCATGTGGGCATGTGTCAAGGACCGGCCTTGACAAAATCTCCTCTTACTAGGGTAGGGGCATGGAAATTTTAGAAGTATAAATAAAGAATATGAAGACACATAAAAAAAATAACAGGACAGAAAACATAGAAAATACCAGATGGTCATTACAGTGACTGAAATTCTGAAATCATCCATGTTTATTATTCTACAGCTTTTATACCTAATGTAAATAGGAAGATTAAGGTAGCAAAAAGCTTTATTAACATGATACAAAAGATAACTCACATAGTCAATCGCTTTAACACTGTGAGACATCAAATCATTAGCATTTTGTTGTAGAGGTAGCAAAGATGCTCTCTCTAGATCGCAGTTCCTGAAGGCTACCCTTCCCTAGGTGACCTCATAGTTACAAAAGAAGAAGAAGAAGTACATTTACATTTCCTGACCACCTGTCAGGATGGATGGACTTACTGGAATAAGCTATTTTAATGTTAAAGAATCAAGCAATTACATCCAGAGTTGGGACATAAATACATGATGGGGTTTCTGTCCTGCCACGTTCCCGCAATTAAGTCCCAAACAAATTACACAGGTGTCTACATTAGTTATAAACTGATTGGCCCATTAGCTCAGGCTTCTTATTAACTCCTATAACTTATATTAGCCTATTATTCTTGTCTATGTTAGCCATGTTTGTTGGTACCTTATTCGGCGAGGCAACCACATCTTAATTCTTCTGTGGCTGGGTCAGGACTGCAGACTAGGACTTCCTTCTTCCCAGAATTTTTCTTTTCTCATTGACTCACCTCTACTTCCTGTCTGGTTGTCCCACCTATACTTCCTGCCTGGCTACTGGCCAATCAGAATTTATTTAAAATATAATTGACAGAATACAGACCATTGTCCCACACAAACTACACTCTTTGATTATTTGAGTAAACTCCAAACTCTCTGACCTTCAGACAATGTGGAAACAGTCCCACAGTTCTTGGGCTCCACAGACATGGCTGCTGAAGATTGCCTTGATCAGTAATTGAATCAGGCAGTATCAAACCTGCACATGGTCCTGGCTTATAAAATAAAGCTGTTATATTAATTCAAATAGCAGGCCAGGGAGAAAGGCAGCAGCAGTGCTCCTCCGTGGTTTTGAGGTACTTGCCCTAAATTCCCTTGATAATGGATATGCACTGGTAGTATAAGACAAATAAGACAAGGTTTTCTTACTATACTCTTTTCAAATTATTTTGTTTTTGGTCAGAGTGTTGTCACAACCATACAATGAAAATAGATAAGTGTTTAGCACAGAATGCATCCAGTGGACAAAAGGCCTCTTTAAATGAATAATTAAATATTTAGTAGAAGAAGAGGGGAAAAGTTTTCAATCTGCTGTAATCAAGGTGTAAGTTACATACAGTTGACTAGTTTATATAATGTTTTATTATTCCACCCACTTTGTTTTGAAACTACATTTTTGTTTCAGTATATGGTTTCTAAGCATGTATATCTCCTAGCAAAACTGAAAATATGTCTTATGTGAAAATCATAACCTGAAAACAAAACTGACTTTATAACACATATGAGAGCAGAATGATGGGTTATAATTTTTTTTTTTATTTTTCACACATTTTCTTGAAACATTCAGACTCAGATTTTATGTGATTCACTCTATTTGTAACTACATATTTTTTTTTTGTTTCAAATGTTCTTTCAAATGGTTCCAGGTCTTTGCTAAAGCCATCCATAAATATACTGAGTGACAGTTTGCTAGCAATGCACTTTACATTGCAGTAACAAGCCTGAGCTGTTTTGTGGAATGATCCCTAAATGATTTCAGTCGGGAGTGATGTGGCTCTATTTAGCTGAATAAGTGCTATTTTATTAGTTTATCAAATAATTCACTCTGTCAACCTCTTTTTTTTTTTTTTTTTTTTTTTGCTTCATTGATAAGGGAGACTTTTAAAAGCACGGGGAATCTATTGCACTCCATATCTGATAAATTTCCTTTTGATACCTCTATACAGACACACCAGATTTTCCCTGCTATCTTTTCCACCTCCAGAATAATCTGAAATTCAAATTCTTCATATTATACCTGGACTTCATCCCTTGTGGGAGCTGCCAAAACCTTTTTGAGTCTTAGTTCAATGTAAAAAGAGTTGATATTCATAAAGCCATATGAAGTAGTATGATGACTATTACACTTTTATTCTTTTACAGAGTGGCTAAGGGTATAGATTTGGGCAAAATTTCTTGACCCAATTCTCAGGGTTTTTTTTAAATATTTATTTATTATGTATACAATATTCTGTCTGTGTGTATGCCTGCAGGCCAGAAGAGGGTACTACAGATCGTCATGAGTCATCATGTGGTTGCTGGGAATTGAACTCAGGACCTTTGGAAGAGCAGGCAATGCTCTTAACCTCTGAGCCATCTCTCCAGCCCCCCAATTCTCAGTTTTAACTTTGCCTACTGACACACTGATACAAATTTCTAGCCACTGATCACTTTTCATTTATTCCAATAATATAATATACAAATGATTGAAATTGATTTTGTTTAGTTTTTGATCTAAGTATGCACTTGCTTTTTTGTACCCTCTAATGTCATGGATTTACAGTTACTATAATGTTTATCCTGCATAAACTGTGTGATGCCTTGTGTTCCTCATTGTTGTAAAGGTATTTCAACTCTTTTATTCCTTATGCAAAAGTATCTCAACTTCTTTTATTTCAAAGGAAGCTAAAGGGAAGCGGGTCCATTGTTCAGATGTGACTAAAAACATATTAATTTTTCTGATAAGAAGTTATGTATGGTTTATGGTAATGTATAACAAATGTATACAATAATGCATAGGTAATTCACTTCATGTAAATAAATTGAATAAATTTAATTCATTTTTGTTAATCTGAAACCTTTTTGGTTTTTTGAGAAAGGTTTCTCTTTTTAACAGTCCTGACTGTCCTGTAACTTGCTTTGTAGAGCAAACTCACTGAGATCCACCTACATCTGCCTTCCAAGTGCTGGGATTAAAGGTGTGTGCCATCACAGCACAGACAATCTGGATTCCTTTATTCTAATATTAGTTAGCTACAAAAGTTAACAATTTAGAATACCATAATCCTGATTAAGATTACTTTGCTTAATCACTCTTCAATAGTTATATCTACTTTTCTTATATAATTGATGTTATATATTATGCTGCAAGATGATTATTGATGTATATGATTATTTGTGATTTATTATTATTATTAATATTAAGAATTAATGGGGAAAATTGCTTGTACAATATACAGAAGATTTATAAATATTTCAATATCTTTCAGGAAAAATAGGGGTCAACAATAAGGAGGAGTGTATATTGTATAGAGATATGTGGTTCAATTGTGTTCCTCCCAATCACATGTGGCTACAGAGTTTCAAATATAAATGAACCTTATAATGGAATCACCAGTAAAATGGAATCTTTTACATTTTTTTGAAATTGCCTTACTAACTATGGACCATATACTCAGTAGTTACATGTAGCTATCAGGTTAGATGGGAAAGAATGTTCTATCAATCAGTATTGACCTTAAATGTCAGAGAGATCTGACAATATTCTAGATCCAGTTCCACTGTCTGGATGGTTTTCAGGAATGTTTTATGATATCTGTTAAGGACCATGTCATGCTGATCTAGGATTTTGAGCCTGAATAAAGATCATCAAGTTCTGGGTCATCTTCAGGTAGTTGTGCAAAGACAGTCAAACCATTGGGAAAAAATGAGTAACGATCCAAACATACAGCATCAAAAATTCAAATGATTTAATTATTCCTCTATGGGAGCTCTTTGTCAGCCACATGTTCTATTTTGAGAAAGCTACCTCAGCTCATAGCAGAATGCAGGCTTTTGCTTCCCATATTAATATACTGAAGATCTTTTTTGCCTCTGCTGCAATTCTCCACTCATGCTCTACTCTGCGAGACTGTTGTATGCAAGGAATGAAAGAAGCTGACTTCAATGAATACTAGGAATCAGATATATTTTATTATATAACAAGTCGAAGATGAAATTTAGATTCAGGTCTTTGTTAGAATGGTTTTAACTAAACTTAGGTAGTCAACATAAGCATCCACTTTTTGATCCAAGAGCCAGACCTAGAATGGAATAGCATCTGTATTCTATTTCCCTGAGAACAAAAGGGGGTAATTAAAAACAGATCAGCTAATCAGCCCTTCAAGTGCTTAGCTAATAGAAAAAACTCATAAATAATTGCTTCTTTTTTTCAGTTACCTTTTATTAATTAGTAATAAGAATAGAGAAGCAAGAATTCTTTATTTCTCTTTATCCAAGAGAGACTTTGCATTAAGTATAGAACTTACCTCTTATGTCTTCTTGGCCTATCCCTTGTTTTCTGGATAGTTTTCCTCTCATAAAACCTTATATTTCAAATCCTCTTTGAAAAATACCACAGTTTACAAAATGAGTCTTCTTCATTAAGTCTCTCTTCCTTATTTACTTTAATAGTTCTCAAAAGCCATGATTTCCTTCTTGTTAAAATATCTTAAGTTCAATCAGTGAGATATTTATTACGACTATGGCATGAATGTATTACTACTGCACTCTTAGGGTTATCATGCCATGCTGGTCATTGCTGTGGTTCATAGATGTCACAGCTAGATATGACTATTGGAAGCTTGAATAGTTCCTTCTGATACTATAAGACTTTATTTCTTCTCCTTTATCTGGAGAAGTCTTCTTGAATGTAACAGTATTCATAGCTATATTTTCTTTCAAGATTCTTTATTTATTGTTGCTTTTAAGTTTTTGTTGCAGCATATTTAGTAACTTTAAGATGTACTCATATTCTAATTTCTTCATTTTATCCATTCTATAATGCATATATGTCTCAAAATGTGTCATACATCATTAAAACACATTATCTTGGGAGGCTTGATAGCAGAATGGGACAGAGTTAATCAATATGATGAATATAATAGTAAACCACTTAACAAGTTACTATTTGATAACCCACTTTAAAAACATAAAACTCAATTTAAACATAGCTATCAGTAAAGGTTAAATTATATAGCTCCTACATGTCCTTAAACAAAACATGCAGTGTCAGATGTGGAATATCAACATATAATATTGATGGACAGAGAGGCCTCAGAAGTAACACAGTAGATATAAGCTCATGGGAACTAGTTGCTAAGATTATCACTAAAGAAGACATTTGCTTTAAATATAAAATATAGAGAGATCATCATGTAACTGATCTGAAAAATTCTTTTCGGTTAGCTTTTTGTTGTTGTTCGTAGCGCCAAGATTCTGGGAAGTGCGATAGACTTTAGGTTAGTTGACACCAACCTTTCAGATACCTTATTGTTATTTTGTGCAACAGCAACACAACTGTTAATGGGGTAAATCATTCCTTTGTGACTAGATATGAAACCTTCCCTACAAGAGGAAATGTCTAATACTATACTCCTGGTCTCCAAACCTATGACTGAAGATATCTTAGGTTCGAGGAGAAGAACCTAACATTGCTGCTTGACTTAATCAACTTTGCATAAAATGATTTTGAAAATTACTGTATTTATTCTCACAGACAAAGCTACTTGCTGCTTCAACCAAACAAATCTCTTTCTGCAGCAAACACAGATAAATGCAAAGAATTGTGGCTTTGAAAGATACCAAATATAAAGCATGACTGAGGACTGAGTCTCAAATGAGACATTATAGCATAGGGGAAAGAACATGGACTCAGAGAATATTGTGAAATAGGGAGCAAAAATGTATAAAGCATGAAGATAGGCTGAAGGACCATAAAATGCCATCTTTTAAGCATGATGCACTGTGATAACCATGACTTCACAGCATGTGTGCCTACTAGCCCTGTGGCCACACGAGTAAAGCTCTCTTAATAGTTCACTGTGAATGAGGAAGTGATTTGCAGGGCCTTACCACTTACTGTGCCTCTTATAGCCAGTAACTTATTCCAAGAGAGAGTGAGGAACAGTATTTAGTTGATTACCCACTTCGGAAAGGCCTTATAGGTAGTTCTAAACCCAGAGTCAAACAGACAGTACTAATTTAACTTCCCGAGGCAATAAACAACACAAAACTCTAAAGGACATGGAAAAGAGATTTGTAGAAAAGACAGGCAACTATCAGGGGAGAAGGAAGATAAGGTGTTCAGGAGAATAACTAGAACGCATTGTATACATCTATGAAATAGATAAAGGTAAGACTTATAATAAAAAATCCCTTAAACAGTGTTTAGTGGAGAATTAGAATGAACAACTTAAATCATTATCCAATCTCAAGTAGTTGACCATAGATGTATATAGATTTGAGCAACACTAAATGGATTCACTGGAGTGCATTTATATACTTATTCACTTAAGTACATGTGCATAACAATAACCATTAAAGAATAAGAGGGCATGAATTTGACAAGGAGTAGGGATGGAGACAATTAGGGGAGTTGAAGAGAGGAAAGGCAGAGAAAATATACTACTGTAGTTGAAATGTATTGTATGAGATAAGAATCTCTTTTCAATTATAATTCTTAAAAGAAAAAGAAAAGTAGGATACTTTAATTCACAGAAAACTGTTTATGCAGAGCATTTGAATACAATTTTTTCTTAAGAATACCAGTGCTACATAGAAAATATATTTCATAATTAAACATTGCTTTAATTCATATCCATGGAATTCCAAATATCCTCCATTCTTCTCTAAAAAATTATATACTTGAGATTTCAATTTTGTAAGAAAGTAATTTCATATTTATAGAAACACACACACAAAAAAAGATAGAACACCTTTGTATCTCTTTTGGAGTGTTGATGAATTTCTTTGCAAACACTTACCAGAAATGCTTCTATACATCTTACTTTAGTGTTAATATATAGAAAAAAATCCTGTATTTGGAGAGTTGTCTTCAGAAGGTAAAACAGTGTAAGGAGGAGGGCCTGCTTGTTTGTCCCAGCCACCTGGCTAGCTTAGCCCCAAAATAAACACACAAAACTGTCTTAATTAAATTACTGCTTGGCCCATTAGCTCTAGTTTCTTACTGGCTAATACTTAGATATTAATTTAAACCATTTTTATTAATCTGTGTATTGCCATTTGGCAGTGGTTTACCAAGTAAAATTTCCTGCATCTGTCTCTGGCAGATCCATGGCATCTCTCTGACTCTGCCCTTCTTTCTCCTAGCATTCACTTTTCTTTCCTGCCTACCTAAGTTCTGCCCTATCAACAGGCCCAAAGCAGTTTCTCTATGAACCAATGAAAGAAACACAAAGTACAGAAGGACCTCCTACACCAATTCCCATTTTCTGTTTAAACAAAAAGGAAGGTTTTAACTTTAACATAGTAAAATTACATATAACAAAACAGTTTGCTAGCAAGAATTAAAGTTACAATATTTATATCTAATTTATCTTTTATCATAAATAAGGAAAATTATAACTATAACTATAAATTCTTCAACTCCATCAAAAATTCCAGAAGGATATAATATTACCTATGCAAACTGGAAGTACTTTATAAGCAACTTCCAAAACTCTAGAATTGACAGAGACATTTCACTGCCTGGACAATTACCCCAAGTTCTTCTGTAGCATTTAGGTATCCATATTTAGCCTACAGGCCCATAGTATCCAGCAGAATTTTCCATGAATCAGAAAATTTCAAAGTCAGGTCTGCCTATATTGGCAGTTTGCTAGTCACTTTCTTCTGTATCCTGCAGAGTGTCTCACAGACTCTTTCATGAAGCAAGAACACCAAAGGATTGTCTCACCTTTAGGCAAGTTCAACAGTCATTTCTCTCCAGGTCCTGAATGTCCAGTTAAGCAGTCCAGGCAAGAAAAGTTTCTTGCCCAAATGGCTAACCAACTCCATAGGTAGCCTCTTTGATGCCCATCCTTCTCTTGAAGTAATTGGTGCTGCCAGGACCAGATGTATCTCACTGTCATGAAAAGTTTTAAATTTTTAAAACATTTAAATGCCATATTCTAAAGGTCTCTGAATACCTAACTAACTGAAATATGTCTCTATATATCTAGAAAAGCTAACTAACATGACTATAAGCCTGATTATTATAGATCATTATCTATTAACTTATATTTCTTAATTATACATTACATTTTTAAATGAAATACACAATCACAATACTTTACAAGAGTAGAAATATACATAAAACAAGATTGATATTAAATTTTTATCAATAAACGAAGATCCATACCAATGTAAATTATTCATAACTGTATTTAAATAAATGTACACAAACATTTATAGACAATATTTGGGAATATAGCCATAGTTTTGTTCATACTCCTTCCTGCTGTTTGGGAGTGCTGCTAATAAGGTCTTTCATGGAGTATCCTGTGTGCTAGGTTCATCCCAGTCAGCAATTGGATGAAGTAATTTTTGAGGGTGTTCACAGTGACCTTTTCATGAAACCTTATTTGCCTAGAAGCAATCCACAGGTTCTCATCTTCTGTGAAAAAAAAAAAAAAAAAAGTAGAATCTCTTTTCCCAAGCAACAAGTCCTTAAACCCAAATTCTAAAGTAAAGACACCTTTATAATATACATACTGGTTTAGCTTAGCAGCCCATACAATGGGATGTCTCTTTGTACTTATCTCTTTCACAGTCAAAAAATTAAAAGAAAACACAATAATATACATAATCCAGACTCTCTGTGAATTTTCCATCTTTACATGGCTTATTTTTCTTTACTCCCTTTAATCTATGATTATCTGTACTTTCTTTCTTTAAAGACTTTACCTTTTTTAAAAGCATTAACTTTACTTTATGACTCTCTATACTCTTTTAATTCTCTCTTCCAAGCCTACGTACATTTATCTGACACGATGACCCATCTATAGGTCATCTATATCTGAATCTGTCCTATTGTGAATCTTTAATTCTTTACTGTCCAGGAGCACTTCTTAAAATGCTAAGCACTTCTTAAAATGCTAAGCACTTCTTAAAACTTAAGCTGTGTCTTTTCTCAGGTAATAAATACATCAGTGCCTGCTTGATCCTCCCAGTCTAGCATGGTGGAGCCACTTGTACTTCTGAACCATGTGCAACACCCCACTTCTAGGCACACAGCCCATGTACACTGTCATTAAGCAAGCTACAGCAGTCTTCTCACAAACCCCATTTAATTGTTCTTTTTTCCAAAAGAGCCAGAGATTACTCTGGCAGCATAGCACAGAAAGCTGGCATTTTATAACAGCACATGCTTCACAGGTGTAATTTATTTTTACACTTATTGTCAGGTATGACACTCATAGGATTTGACATTGTTGAACTTTTCTGCTTCAGCTAAAACTTGGCTAAGTCTGTTCTTCCTTTTGTAACAATATGAATAGATTGCTTTTCTCAAGTTAATGACATTGAAAAATATTAAATACCCATTTTCCATATAGACTTCTTTTTTCCAGTAACTTGTTTAGATATTTTAAGAAAAGAAATTGCATTTTACTGTTTAAATGTATATTCATCCTACAAAGAGAACATTCTGAGAAATTTGTCGAATATAATGTTTGAGGGAAAATGTGCTAAAGTCAACTTAATACTCAACAAATGTTTGGTGAAGGTATCTAATTTTTTCCAGATACATCTAAGTAGTAGACAGTTCATAATGAAGGGAATAGTATAAAAAAAAAGTCTTTATTCTCCAATAAAGAACTATAGAAACAGAAGATAAATGCTGTGTAAGCAAAGATACAACTTTGTCAATTTTAATTATTAAAAATATCATGACTGGCTAACTGGCCTTACCACTAATATGAAAACCCTTCATTTAGAATAGAATGTAAGTGGACATATAGTGACTTCAGATATAAATAAGCCATCTTTTTATTTTATGTTTATAATGTTTTTATTTTATTTTATTTAAAAAAGAAACTATTCTTTACTGTCCTGGAACTAGCTCTTGTAGCCCAGGCTGGTCTCGAATTCACAGAGATTCGCCTGCCTCTGCCTCCCGAGTGCTGGGATTAAAGGCGTGCGCCACCACCGCTCGGCAAAGAAACTATTCTTTTTCATTTTACATAGCAATCTCAGTTCCCACTCTGCTGTAGGAATTCCTACAGCCAGTAGCCTTTAAGCTACCCACCCACTTGGGCGTGGCTTCTTATCCTATATATGCCAATGTAAAGCATGAGTCCCGCCTCTTTTCTGTCTGCAGGATTTGAGTGTTCCCTGTTTGAGCAGAGAACTGTGATCTGTGAGTCTACCCCTAAATAAATAACCCTCTATTAAACTAAAAAAATAAATAATATGGAACTTATAAAAGAGAACAATGGGTCACAGCAGCAGAAAGGATGCTTGGAGCCATAAGCCTCTGTGATTTGTATGCAAAACTTGTCACTCATTAGTTTTCACTCCTGCTGTTTTGAAACACTCTATGTGGTTGTTATTTTATGTTACTTTTCCCCAAAAGTAGGTTTCATTACCTCTTGGGTCAAAGACCAGGGTTAAAATGACAGGCTTTTATAAGGAAATTCTTATATCATGAAGACATTTGATTTAATGATAGTAATATAGAGCCAAAAGAAAACTGGCTGTTTTGTAAAACACAGTTAAAGTTAAACGTTAAATGTTAATGTTTTCAACATTTTTTTAAATGACCCAACTGTAAACTTCTTCCTTTAAAATTGAAGCCTAAAGAGGTTAATTTATGACTAACTTATTATATATAAAATGATAAAACAGTATAATTAAGAATTTTGTGATGCCACATTACAGAATTTCTTTCCTGCTGTGCAATGTAGTTTTCTAACTATAGGAAAAACAAGCATATGGGAGAGAGGCAGAAGGCATGAAAAGAATTTTATTAGCAGAAAAAATGGTTAGAAATAAAATGTCACTGAGAAAGTGGATGAGTCTAATGAAGAAATTTAAGATTTTAAATTTCTAGAATATAGAGTTGGCTAAATAGTTCAAGATTAGCTATATGGAGCATTTTCAGGTCTCTCTGTTCACCCTGATGAGATAGGAAGCAAAGAGTCATTGATATGTCATCTATTATATATTACTATTATATAAACTGCTACTATATACAGCATGTTATGTCATAAAACATATTCATCTTTACATGTTCATAACTGAGATTTGTGTTCATTTTATTAATTATTCTTCTGTAACTGTATTTTTAGTAAATTAAAGCTCCTTTGTGTTTGCTTGTCAGCACTCAGCATTTCATAAGTTGTCAGATTCTACAGATTTGCAGTGATGTGATCAATTCTGAGTTTCATGGTTATACATAAGGGCTCTATCAATGATTCATACATGGATCATGATATTTAATTATTAATCATTCAAATAAAATGATGTCCACCAAAGTTTTAATTTGAGAATCATATCCCTATGTTCAATGATCTTTTTAGATTTTACCCTTAGATTAATATTGACAGATTAAGACTGGCAGAATAGTATTCTGGTACCCCATTTCCAATACTTTATTTTTTATTTTTATATTATTACAAATGTTCACCTCCTCTCCTCCTCCCATTTCCTTCTCCCTTCCCCCCCATTCTTCCTCCCTCCCCCTCTCCAGTCCAAAGAGCAGTCAGGTTTCCCTTCCCTGTGGGAAGTCCAAGGTCCTCCCCCCTCCATCCAGGTCTACGAAGGTGAGCATCCAAACAAACTAGTCTCCCACAAGGCCAGTCCATGCAGTAGGATCAAAATCCAGTGTCATTGTCCTTGGCTTCTCAATAAGCCCTCATTTTCAGCCAGGTTCAGAGAATCCAGTTTGATCATATGCTCCGTCAGCCCTAGTCCAATTGGACATGGTGAGCTCCCATTAGATCAGCCCCAACATCTCAGTAGGTGGATGCACCCCTCGCGGTCCTGACTTCCTTGCTCACGTTCTTCCTCCTTCTGCTCCTTATTTGGACCTTGAAAGCTCATTCTGGTGCTCCAATGTGGGTCTCTGTCTTTATCTCCATCCATCGCCAAATGAAGGTTCTATGGTAATATGCAAGATATTCATCATCAGTGTGGAAATAGGATAGAACCAGTTCAGACGCCTTCTCCTCAGCTGTTCAAGGAACAAGCTGGGGACATCTCCTTAGACACCTGGGAACCCCTCTAGAGACCAGTCTCTTGCCAACCCTAAAATGGCTCCCTTAATTAAGATATATACTTCCCTACTCCCATATCTACTCTTCCTCCATCCCAACCCTCCCATTCCCCCAAGCTCTCCCCATCCTCTCCTTCTCACTTCTCTCTCTCCATTCCCGCTTACCCCCACCCCACCCCTACCTCCAAGCTCTCAATTTTTGCCTGGCAATTTTGTCTACTTCCAATATCCAGGAGGAAAACTACATGTTTTTCCTTGGGTTCACCTTCCTATTTAGCTTCTCTAGGATCATGAATTATAGGCTAATGTCCTTTATTTATGGCTACAATCCACTAATGAGTGAGTACATACCATATTCATCTTGTTGAGTCTGGGTTACCTCACTCAAAATAGTGTTTTCTATTTCCATCCATTTGCATGCAAAATTCAAGATGTCATTGTTTGTTTGTTTTTCCCTCTGAGTATTCTAATGTGTATATATTCCACACTTTCTTTATCCATTCTTCCATTGAAGGGCATCTAGGTTGTTTCCAGGTTCTTGCTATTACAAATAATGCTGCTATGAACATAGTTGAACAGATTATTTTGTAGTATGATAGGGCATCTCTTGGGTATATTTCCAGGAGTGGTATTGCTGGATCCTGGGGTAGGTTGATCCCGAATTTCCTGAGAAACCACCACAATGATTTCCAGAGTGGTTGTACAAGTTTGCATTCCCACCAGCAATGGATGAGTGTTCCTCTTACCCCACATCCTCTCCAGCAAAGGCTATCATTGGTGTTTTTGATTTTAGCCATTCTGACAGGTGTAAGATGGTATCTTAAAGTTGTTTTAATTTGCATTTCCCTGATCGCTAAGGAGGTTGAGCATGACCTTAAGTGTCTTTTGGCCATTTAAACTTTTTCTGTTGAGAATTCTCTGTTCAGCTCAGTACCCTATTTTTAATTGGGTTAATTAGCATTTTAAAGCCTAGTTTCTTGAGTTCTTTATATATTTTGGAGATCAGATCTTTGTCTGTTGCAGGGTCGGTGAAGATCTTCTCCCAATCATTAGGTTGCCTTTTTGTCTTAGTGACAGTGTGTTTCGTTTTACAGAAGCTTCTCAGTTTTAGGAGGTCCCATTTATTCAATGTTGCCCTTATTGTCTGTGCTACTAGGGTTATATATAGGAAGTGGTCTATGTGCCCATATGTTGTAGACTACTTCCCACTTTCTCTTCTGTTAGGTTCAGTGTGTTCAGATTGATATTGAGGTCTTTAATCCTTTTGGACTTGAGTTTTGTGAGTGGTGATAGATATAGATCTATTTTCATTCTTCTACAGGTTCACATCCAGTTCTGCCAGCACCATTTGTTGAAGATGCTTTCTTTCTTCCATTGTATACTTTTAGCTCCTTTGTAGAAAACTTCCAATACTTTCAGACTAATTAATTTACATTTTCTTTTTTTCTTTCCATTTCCAACTCTTTATTCAAATTCCTGCTCACCATCAGCCATATACATGATTGCAGAGAAAAAAAAAAAGGAAGCCCAGAGTGAACATGAATTACTCTGTGAACTCAGCCATGAGAGGATGCTGAAGCTTCAGAAGCACAGGAAAGTCAGGGCCTTTTGTGGATCAAGCTCCTGGGAATGACAAAGGTTTCCCAAGGTCTGATTATGGTTCTTACATTAGATGCACAGCATCAGGCAATTGGAGAAAACAAAATGAAGAAAATTATCAAATATCTGCTGGTTCATATTGTTACATGTGGTTGTAGATTTTAACTTATGTCTAAAGGATATTAATTTAGACTCATATGATGACTAATACCATCGAACCAAGATGAGATTCATAATTGTTTGAATATGTGGTTACACAATATAAAATATTTCCACCCGTTAATTCAGTTATATGCAGTGACTTGTAGTTGAAATCAATGTTGAAACACAATATTTTACTGAGGTTAAAAATTGGTGCTGATCATATTTTTCCCCTCTAAAGTGGGTCTTGTCGTCCTATATAATTACTTATCATTAGTATTTATATATTGAGTTTGTTTTCTTCTTGTACGTTAGGGAGATGACTTCAGTGTGGGAACAAAATTGTTTGCAATTATGATTCATTAAGAAGTGGGATTTTTTTTTGGTGGGGGGGTTTCGAGACAGGGTTTGTCAGTAGCTCTGGAGACTGTCCTGGAACTAGTTCTTGTAGATCAGGATGGCCTCATACTCACAAAGATCTGCCTGCCACTGCCTCCTGAGTGCTGGGATTAAAGGCATTATTTCTCCTTTCTTCCCATTCCCATTTCCAACTAAAATCTTATCTCCAGCTTTGTAGCCAACCACCTGCTGTGGCCTCTTTTTCTTATCTTTACCCATGGCCAGTGTTGTACACAGTTCTTGCAAGAACACCAATTTTTGACCCCTCCTATGGAACCCCAACTTCTTCCCATTTCTTGGTGTCAGCACCCAATGACTAGAAACTTGATAAATCTAGGATCTCAAGTCACCATCATTACCAGAAGAATCTCACAAAAATTAGCTACCAGGCAACAAGGAACAACCATACTCTTCTAAGAATCAGGAAAGCCAACAAAACCAAGAAGAGGACCCAGACTTTAACCCACAAAACTATGAACACCTGATTTTTGATAAAGGAGCTAAAAGTATACAATGGAAAAAAAAGAGCATCTCCAACAAATTGTGCTGGCATAACTGGATGTCAATATGTAGAAGAATGAATATAGATCCATATCTATCATCATGCACAAAACTCAAGTCAAAATGGATTAAAGACCTCAATATAAATCCAAACACACTGAAGCTGATAGAAGAAAAAGTGGGAAGTACTCTAGAACACATGGGCACAGGGGACCACTTCCTATGTATAACCCCAGCAGCACAGACATTAAGTACAACATTGAATAAATAAGACCTCCTGAAACTGAGAAGCTTCTGTAAAGCAAAGGACACTGTCACTAAGACAAAAAGGCAACCCACTGACTCAGAGAAGATCTTCACCAACCTCGCAACTGACAAAGGTCGGATCTCCAAAATATATAAAGAACTCAAGAAACTAGACTGTAAAAGGCTAATCAACCCAATTATAACATGGAGCACTGAGCTGAACAGAGAATTCTCAACAGAAGTTCAAATGGCCAAAAGACACCTAAGGTCATGCTCAACTTCCTTAGCGATCAGGGAAATGAAAATCAAGACAACTTTAAGATACCATCTTACACCTATCAGAATGGCGAAAATCAGAAACACCAATGATAGCCTTTGCTGGAGAGGTTGTGGAGTAAGGGGTACACTCATCCATTGCTGGTGGGAATGCAAACTTGTACAACTACTTTGGAAATCAGTGTGGCAGTTTCTCAAGAAATTCGAGGTCAACTTACCCCTGGACCCAGCAATACCACTCTTGGGAATATACCCAAGAGATGCCCTATCATTCAACAAAAGTATATGCTCAACTATGTTCATAACAGCATTGTTTGTAATAGCCAGAACCTGCAAACAACCTAGATGCCCTTCAATAGAAGAATGGATAAAGAAAGCATGGAATATATACATATTAGAGTACTACTCAGCAGTAAAAAACAAGGACTTCTTGAATTTTGCATGCAAATGGATGGAAATAGAAAACACTATCCTGAGTGAGGTAAGCCAGACCCAGAAAGAGGAACATGGGATGTACTCACTCATAATTGGTCTCTAGCCAAAAATAAAGGCCATTGAGCCTATAATTCGTGATCCTAGAGAAGCTAAGTAAGAATTTGAACCCAAAGAAAAACATATAGGCATCCTTCTGAATATTATCCTTCATCAGGCGATGAAAGGAGACAGAGACAAAGACCCACATTGAAGCACCGGACTGAGCTCCCAAGGTCCAAATCAGGAGCAGAAGGAGAGAGAACACAAGCAAGGAACTCAGGACTGCAAGGGGTGAACCCACACACTGAGACAATGGGGATGTTTTATTGGGAACTCACCAAGGCCAACTTGCCTGGGTCTGAAAAAGCGTGGGATAAAACTGGACTTGCTGAACATAGTGGACAATGAGGACTACTGAGAACTCAAGAACAATGGCACTGGGTTTTGATCCTACTGCACATACTGGCTTTGTGGGAGCCTTGGCAGTTTGGATGCTCACCTTACTAGACCTGGATGGATGTGGGTGGTCCTTGGACTTCCCACAGGCCAGGGAACCCTGATTGCTCTTAGGGCTGATGAGGGATGGGGACTTGATTGGGGGAGGGGGAGG
>NW_026067934.1:2567351-2582979 GCF_014885135.2 Alexandromys fortis | reverse complement strand
AAATAAATAAATAAATAAATAAATAAATAAATAAAATAGAAAAAAAGAATCAGTAAAGCCTACAAAACCAAGAAGATGATCACATATTCAATAAACACAATACCTGATATCACCATCTAGAATTATAATCTTTCCAAACATATGTGTAATTAAAAAATGCCAGTATAAAACGCAATCAGGAAAATGTCTCCAGTATAGGGCACCAACCCTATTGCACTAGGTACTAAAAAGTACAATATAGCTGAAGAACATGACATGGACTGCAAAATAACTCCTGTGAATATTTCCAAGGACTTTAAAGGATTTAAGAATAAAACCATAATAATATCTATGAAAATGCAAGCAAACAGTGGAATAAAAATTATCAAGATACACAAATAGAAATGGATTCAATCAATAATAAAATCCAAAGTAAACGGAAAACTTGTAAAAAAAAAAGTTAAGCACTAGTACTTGTACAATAACTCAGAAGCAAGTCTCACCAAAAGAACACAGACATGGAAAATAAAATCTCAGGCACTGAAGATAAGATAGAAGAAATTGATAGCTTTGTCAATAATGTTAAATCTAAAAGAAATTTGAGCACAAATATCCACAAAATTTGGTGCCCTGTGAAAAGACAAAATCTAGGAATAATAAGAATAGAGGAGGGACAGAAAGGTTAGGTCAAAAATGCAAAAACATTTTTTTTAATCAGAAAAAAAAAAGTTCTCCTGCCTAAAGAATGAGACATCTATCAAGATACAAGAAACATACAGAGTATCAAATAGGCTGGACCACACTGAAATTTCTTATAACTCATAATACTCAAAACATTAAAAATATAGGACAAAGAAAAAATGTTAAAAGCTGCAAGGGAAAAAGACCAAATGATGTAGAAAGACAGGACTATAAAAATGACACCTGACTTGTCAATGGAGACTCTAAAGCCGGAAGAGTCTATATATTATACCAGTTCTTAGAATCCACAGATTGCAATGCAGACAAATAAAATTAATACAACTTTTAATTTCAGTAGTTGGAGAAAATAAGACATTGCACAATAAAATCAAATTCTATAGAGACTAAAAATATGGCTCTATAGAAGGTTCTAGAAGAGCAAGGTCAACCTGCAGACATTATACACAAGAAAACACAAGTAATAAATTATACTAAACAAGCATCAAAAGTGAGAGGGAAAAAAAAAAACAATGTACAAAGGCAGAATAAATGGAATCATCAAAGACCTTTCATTAATACTTCTTATCAACAATAGTCTCAAGTACCAAATAAAAATACACATATTTACAAATGAGTTTCAATAACAGGATACATAGTTCTGCTGTATCCAAGTAACATCAAGGATAGACTCTATATAATCACCTAATGAAATATCTATCAAGATAATACTATAATTCTAAATATATTTATATTTATATCATATTATGTATAATATATTATATAAGGAAACTCAAGTTCATAAAAGGAACAAAGTCACTTTTAAAAGCACATATTGACCACCACACAAGGTTAGTGGGTGGCTTGAATACCTAAGACCAGATATGGCAAGGATCTTTGGGTAAACCAAATGCTACTCTTTTGTTAAAAGAACGTAGCCATAAAATGACACCTAACAACATTCTGCTTTACTCATAGTTGAGAGTCTTTCTCAGCCACCATCAGAGGTGCTTCCACTTGTGACTGATGGGAAAAAATAAACAGAACTATTTTTCGTAGTGCTATGCTATCATTCAGGAGAATCAGTGATTATATGCATATTAATTTTTGTGTTCTGTCTTCCTCCAATATCATTGCAGAGATCTAATCATTATTGTAATAGTCTAAGGTTTTTATCACCATTTTTCACCTTCACTATAATAAATATTGATTGTAAGAAGTTTTAATGGGGCTGGAAAGATAGCTCAGTTGACTGAGTAGAAATTATCACCTTAACTTTAATGTCAAGAGTTTTAAATTTTTTCTTTCTAATATATTGTCGCATCACTTGATCATATGTGATTATTTTCATGCTCCCAGGAGAAGCTATGGCATAAACAAATAGTTACATTTGTTTACCATTTGAAGATGAATAACTAAATACATGCCTTGTTTTTATTAATGTCTCCAAAACATTCCTTTAAAAATAAGAATACAAATCAAAACCATTCTAGTCATCACTTTTCTCTTTCCTCATGTTCATAAATTAGCTACAGTTTTACATTCTTTTCCTTCCCCCTTTTCCCATTTGTTGCAAGTGTTTCACCCTCTCCTTTTGCAGCAAAACTTAATCAATTCCTGGTGCCTTCTTAGCTTGCTACAGTCTTCATAAACATCACAATCCTGAATAATTGAGCTGATATTTCTGGGATCCTCTCTGGTTTTATGGAGTACAGTTATCCTTTCAGTCACTTAAAATATCAACAGATAGCAATAGATGCTGGGTAGACATACACACTTATACATATGACATATTCTTTTCTAATTGTTCTTTTCAGTATTTTCTTTTTAAAATGATTTCCATTAAAATGTTGTAGATAAGATTATGCCTAAAACTATATGGGATGCTGCTTGGACAAAAATTGGTATACTCTAAATGCAAAGAAATGAAGAGTTTTGAACTAAGACAGTTTAGGATTAGTCTTGAGTGTGTTTTTTCATTATACAGTGTAGAGATGTAGTCTTTGATTTTGCTATAAGTGAATTCATGTTCACTCACTGATAGACCACTTTTTAAATTTTAGTATCTGATTGTTGTGATTTTGTTTTTATATTATGCTCAAAAAAACTGTAAAATTTGATTGAAGATAGATTAACATGCATACCTTTACTACTTAGAATATACTATTTACTATTTGACAGAATAACTCAAGAATTGTAAAGGGAATTGAACGTTCTTTTCTATGGATAGTACATTTGTTTTAGGTACACAGTGTCTTCAAAGAATAGGAAGGGCATGCCCACACAGCTGTCCAAGAAAAAAGAGCTAAATGGTGTTCTATGTAAATCAATGTGGAGGTGTCAGACAAGAAAATATTTTAGGGATTAAAAAACTTGCAAACCTTAGAAAGGAGGATGTTAAACAGGCAGTTTGAAATAGTCATCACTTTCAGGGGGTATAAGCTAAAGCTTAGAGAGAGCCCCTATATCCAAGGGTTTAGGGCAGAGAGCATAGAATTCATCAATAAAATAATAGTCCTCAAGCAAGTACCTTGTACTTGAGTGCCTTAGCAATAAGAGGGCAAGACATGGGCAGGTGGGTGGGCTGTAATGTCCAGGAAATTTTTCACTGATGTCCACCATACTTGTGAAACAAAGAAGGGGGGGATTTGAAGAAAGAAGATTAAAGCCAACAAAAGATGAGTATATATAAATGATATGCTATCTTGTTTGGGTTTGAACTGAAAATAGTAATATTGCTTGAAAACATAAAGCCTAAAGTACCATATATTAAATGTATGCTCTCTCATGACTTTTCTGTTTTACAAATCACAGCACATTTGCATTACATATAAAATTTAAATAATTCAGAGAAGTACATGCAAAGAGGACAATACAAAACTTCGCACATTTCATCTAATGCTACTGTTAGCATTAGGTAATTTTTTTAAATATAATTTTTTATTGAAAAAAAAAAGATTTCCGCCTCCTCCCCGCCTCCCATTTCCCTCCCCGTCTCCCTTTTCCCCCCTCCTCCCTCTCCTCTCCCCCTTACCCCACTCCTCTCCCCCTCCCTCTCCAGTCTGAGGGGCAGTCAGGGTTCCCTGCCCTGTGGAAAGTCCAAAGTCCTCCCCGCTCCATCCTGGTCTAGGAAGGTGAACATCCAAACAGGCTAGGCTCCCCCAAAGCCAGAACATGAAGTAGGATCAAAACCCCGTACCATTGTCCTTCGCTTCTCAGCAGCCCTCATTGTCTGCCATATTTAGAGAGTCCGGTTTTATCCCATGCTTTTTCAGTCGCAGTCCAGCTGGCCTTGGTGAGCTCTCAATAGATCAGCCCCACTGTCTCCGTGGGTGGGTGCACCCCTCGCGGTCCTGACTTCTTTGCTCATATTTTCCCTCCTTCTGCTCCTCCTTGGGACATTGGGATCTCAGTCCGGTGCTCCAGTGTGGGTCTCTGTCTCTATCTCCATCCATCTCCAGATGAAGGTTCTATGGTGATATGCAAGATATTCATCAGTATGGCTATAGGATAGGGTCATTTCAGGTTCTCTGTCCTCAGCTGCCCCAGGAACTAACTGGGGACATTGCCCTGGGCACCTGGGAGCACCAAATCTCTTGCCAACCCTAAGATGGCTCCCTTAATTAAGATGTGTGCTTCCCTGCTCCCCTATCCGACCTTCCTTTATCCCAAACATCCCGTTTCTACCTCCTAGGTAATTTTTTTTAAAAGAGTAAACAAAACAGAAGATATCCATGAGGGAATAGAAAGAAAATGGATATAGTGATTTAAGAATCCATGTGTCTCCTTACCTCCAGGGGCAGATTCAGGGTTTCCCATCAGCCTGTTCCAACCTATTGCATGGGTAAAATGCTGTAAATGCATTATCATGTCCAAAATCAAAAGGAATCACTCCACAATTTAATTAAAAGTACAGTCCACTTTCAAAGTGAATGTTATAGAACCAAATAATACTGGGAAGAGAGGGATAATATTTTGTTAAAATATTTATTTATTATTATACAATATTCTGTCTGCATGTATGCCTACAGGCCAGAAGAGGGCACCAGACCTCATTACAAATGGTTGTGAGCCACCTTGTGGTTGTTGGGAATTGAACTCGGGAACTTTGGAAGAGCGGGCAATGCTCTTAACCACTGAGCCATCTCTCCAGACCGAGGGATAATATTTAAATAAATGTTAGGTATAATCTTCTAAAATTTTACCTTCACCTGCCATAAAAAAATTAGTTAAACTTCATATTCTAGGAAATTGGTCAAGCTGGGTGGTGGTGGTGCAAGCCTTTAATCCCAACACTAGGGAGCCAGAGGCAGGCGGATCTCTGTGAGATTGAGGCCAGCCTGGTCTACAAGAGCTAGTTCCAGTACAGGCTCCAAAGCTATAGTGAAACCCTGACTCGAAAATAAAAAAAGAAAAGAAAAGAAAAAGAAATTGGACAAATTTAAGGAGAAATGGAAAATAATGCCACATGCAAAATTTATGTGAATTTTACTTTTAATAAAAAATCTTCATTCATAAATTAAGGTAATTTGAGAAGGTCCTCTTACCTGAAGTAAAACCATGAGATTAAAAAAGAAGACTTGACTGTTTTCAATATTAAGGAGTAAATGGTGACTTTTGGCAGCCCTTTCATTTTAGAGGATGGTGTCTGTCCCTTGTAAAGTTCTCAGTATCATCCCCCTGCTCACCTTACCTGACAATTGTTTTTTACATCATTACTGTATACATTGTGGACGTTTTTTAAATTCATAAGAGTTTTTACAGCCTTTATTTCCAGAGATGCTTGGCATTAATTATATTTTTAAATGGATTCAGGGTTGTGAGCAAGATCCTTGGTGACAGGTTTTTCATTTAAGATTTTATTTTCTTTGTTTTTTTCACTTAGTTGACTGGAGTTATGAAGTCTGCAATATTCCCTCATGTTCTGAATGCCTGAAAATATTAGCCATTTTATTCTGTTTTATTGTACTTAAAGGACAGTTTGGTTATGTGTAAATCCTTGGCTCATGTCTTTATTTTCCTTTACTATTTTCTTAAGCGTTTATTGTTTGTTTTTCCTGTTTTTGAAATTTATGCTGCCAAAGAAGACTAAACTAAGGTGAAACTAATTTCTTATAAATAATAGGTTATATTTACCAGAATTATGGCTTATTTTCATTTTAAATTAATTAATTAATTAATTAAATATAGTGTCAATATCCCTTGAATACTACTTTTCTGACCTGTTTCATAATACATTTAAAACATTATATTTTCTATCTCTACTACTATTTTTATCGATAAATTCAATTTCACTCTTAATATGTTAAAGCATGAACCCTTACATTGGAGTATCCCAGTACATATGAGATACGGTCTGATCTCTTTGAGTTGAAAGTCTGTCTGGTCTACTCAGTTTAAACACATAGAAGGACTCTTTTAACTAGAGCCTTTTGTAAAGTCTGAATCTCCTGTTCAGTGTTTTTTTCTAATGCCCCACTGAGGATTTCAAGGTATAAAACTTGTCCAGTAAAGATAACATTTCATCCTTGGACATAATTTTGATTGTTTACATACTACCTTCCTGGAGAGATATCTTATCCATTAATCTCTCATAAACTTTTCAAAAGATTCTGACTGTTAAATTCAACAGTACAAATTCTTTTAGATAATTTTGTCAAATTGATGCTATCACTCTCCATAGTATTGATCTTCTCACCTAGCTATCTATTATTAGTGGTAAAGACTGTATTATTTCGAAAATGCCTCATTTTTGGCCATATTGTCAAACCATATTTTTATGAGATAATGTGAAAAACAAAACTAATTTCCAGAATCAAATAAAGGAATGTAGAAGGAAAATCACATAAGCTTTGTAGAATACCATCCATACTATAAGCAAAAATAATCATTGAACTACTGGATAGTTATGTTATCAGTATTTTGTAGTTTTTCAGATCTTACCTGTCATAAGACAATTACAATGAATTGGAGTAATTGTTATTGGCCAACAGGTGTTACAGCTGTGTCCTTGTATCCGGGATACACTAGCAGCAGCAAACAGCATTTGTTGCTTACTTAGCTGCTGAAAACTATGCTTCATTTAACTAATTAAGAGCAGTTATTAAGGCAATCAAATGATTCCAAGAGTTGGGGCCCAGGATAAAAAGAAAACCCAAAGTTTTCTGTTGGGTGCAAGTTGAGGACTGTGTACACAGTGGGGATTGCTGGCAGCAGCATGTGGGGCAGAGTGTAATACACCACCAAGTGGTAGCATGTGGATCACTAGCAGTGGAGGGCTGAGCAGCAGCCTGCTGCATCTGAGGGCCAACTACAGCCATGAGCAGGAGACTTAATGCCCAATGTGCCACACTGTTGGCAAACCAATCTCAAAAAAGGGTGGATTGGTGATGTGGGAGTGTCATATATCAATCTGTTGATTTCATTGGTTAAGCAATAAAGAAACTGCTTGGCCCTGATAGGTTAAAACATAGGTGAGAGGAGTAAACAGAACAGAATACTGGGAGGAAGAGGAAGTGAGCTCAGACTCCACAGCTCTGCTCTCTGGAGCAGAGACACCATGCTCCCCTCTCCTGGGCAGTCACAATAGCTCTGCTCTCTGAGGCACAGTGATGAAGCTCCTCCGACCCAGGATGGCTGTAGGCTAGAATCATCCCGGTAAGCGCACCTAGTGGTGCTACACAGATGATTAGAAATGGGCTAAATTAATATGTGAGAATTAGCCTAGAAGAGGCTAGATAGAAATGGGCCAAGCAGTGTTTAAAAGAATACACTTTGTGTGTTGTTATTTCGGGACATAAGCTAGCAGGTGGCCAGGGTGCTGGGGACGCATCCCAGCCACTCCTGTTACAACAGATTGGTCCCTACAGTCCTCTGCAAGAACAGGGGACAGGAACTGAATCTAGCAGCCAGAAATAAGAGCCAGAAGCAAGAGAATGAGAGCATGCTTTATAGCGGCATTTATAAGAAGGAGCTTTTACAGCATTTAGTCATGAAAAAAAGATACGTTTAATAGATACGAAAACAAAGCTTCAGTCATATACTGTTCAAAGTCTCTCTTCTCCCTTTACCAGTGTCACAACACAGGGTGGTGTGAACTTTGATAAGGAGGTGAACATATTCTCACTTTTATACTATTTTTACTTACAGTCTCCATTTGTATGTTCTAGGGATTCGTGAAGAATGGTTAGTAATTTTGGTCTTTTCCTGATTGAGGAAATCCAGTTTATTTTCTTTTGGTTAAGAACCTTGAAAGATTGGTTAAAATCATGTGGTGACTTTCTTTGAAATAGTTTGATGATGATTGTTCAATATCTTTACCTTACCTGGAATCTTCTTGTCCCAAGAGAAGCAAATGCGGTGACTATAAGCACTGCTACTGGTGTTCCTTTCAAGGTATGCATGTCTTGGAATTATAAAGTCTTTATGGTAACTTCCTACCTTCCTTAATCTCAGGACAAAGTACACTGATTTGTGGGTTTAGGCATGCCTTTATTTCCAGGAGATGCATCACAAAGCTTTTCACTAGCGTTTTCTTTGTGTTTGAAGCTTCTGTCTTAATTTCTTATTACCATCTTTTTTCATTTGAAATTATTATCTTTTTTATTTTTTGAGATTCTATTATAAGTATGACATTTTCTGCTCCCCTGTCCTACTTACAAGCCCTGACACATATCCTTCTTTGATCTATGTCCAAAATATTTGTCTTTCTACACACAGGTAAGTATAGTGCTCATTCCTCATCAATTATATTTCTATGTACAACAGAAGGCACCGCTACAGAAGACCACAAACATTGGAAGTGCAGAGTTGTTAAGCCCAGATCCAATGAATATATCTACAAAAGAACTCCTGCTCCTAAGGATAGCTATGAAAAAGATGGAAGAAAGATTTTGAGAGTCAGAGGAACAGGGAGCTCATTAATTAATACATTTTATGTAAACCCAATATTCTTAAAATAAAATTTTAAGAATGAGATTGTGCACTCATTCTCAAACACACACACAAACTCAGTAAAAGGTACATTTCCCAGTTCCTTTTAATGGGGTGTATATTTGCCACAGTGTTAATAGGAATTTTAAACTACGATAGTGGATAGGATTGTGTTCAGTATATTTACCATAGCTTTTTACTTTACTTGAATATATCCAAAATATTTTTCTCTACTAAAAAGACAACAAACAATATAAACATGTGCTGTCTTACAACACAGTAATTTTAACTTGCATAATTTTAAGCACCTTATAAAAGAATATCATAGACATTTTTACAATTTATTTTCATAAATGTTCTTTACAGCAGTCTAGATAAATCTGTTTAATTTTTGAAGTCAATATTACAAATCCTCAGAAGTTATTTCATTTAGAGTCCAACAGACAGTAAGTCAGAAAATGATGAATTATTACTTTTGCCTTTTGTTCTGCAATGTTTTTCATTTCCACTAAATTATATTCTATGTAACCTAGAGGAAATAGTTATTGATTTCAGCTTTGATATCTAACATTACATTATGAAAACGCTTCTTAAGTTAAAGATTAAACCTCACTTAATCATTCAGGGTTTTGTTTTTCTTACTTCTTAGGAAACAGAAGGGGATAGTAACAAGGGTTATATTGATTAAATATTAATTAATTGTACCTCTACACCTACCATTTAAATAGGAGTCAATCACTGATTATCAACTGTGAGCACTCACATAGCTCCTAAGTTTTCTTTTCCTCTTTCCAATATTTTATTGTGGCTGGAAATCAGTTATCAGGCTACTGCTGGTTTTGCTCCTCAAAAAACACATGACCTGGAGGGTCAAGTTCAGCAGAACATGGATATGCTCTGATTAGTCTCCATGGTTTCTTTTCCTTTTAGCATTAAACTTCAGAACACAGAAAATTTTCTTTTCTCAGGAAACAAATCTCTTTAATTGGTGATGATAACAGGTAATGCAATTAGAGATACATTTCGTGAAATAAAGTGCAGAGTATTGTTCCATTCTCCAAGAACCCTTAAAACAATATCACAAGTGGATTCAGAATACAGAATGTCATAAGCTCTGACAGTTTTATACATTCCAGGGTAGGGGTTTTAGGATTAGAAATCTTAAGTAGGAACAACAGACATAAGAAAGAAACAGAGAGACATCAGAAAGTACTGGGAGGGCAACTCAGCAAATATTGAACACTGAATTCTTAGTTCTAAATTTGCCCACTTTTACCTACCACGTTCTCTTCTATCAGGTTCAGTGTGGTGAGATTTATATTGAGGTCTTTAATCCATTTCAATACCAAGCTGTTTTCACTATTGTAGCTCTGTAATAGAGCTTGATGTCAGGGATAGTAGTACCTATGGAAGTTCCTTTACTGTACAGGATTGTTTTGGCTATTGTGAGTTTTTTTGTTTTTCCATATGAAGTTGATTATTTGTCTTTCAAGGTCTGTGAAGAATTGTGTTGGAATTTTGATGGGCATTGCAATGAATCTATAGATTGCTTTTGGTAGGATTGTCATTGTTACTATGTTCATCTTTTTTATCCAAGAGCATGGGAAATGTTTCCATTTTCTGGTATCTGCTTTAATTTCTATCTTCAAAGTCTTAAAGTTCTTGTCAAATAAGTTAGTGTCCTTGATTAGTGTTACTACAAGATATTTTATATTATTTGTGGCTATTGTGAAAGGTGATGTTTCTCTTATTTCCCTCTCAGGTCCTTCGTGTATGAGAATATTACTGATAATTTTGAGTTGATCTTGTATCCTGCCACATCACTGAAGGTATTAATCAGTTCTCTGGTAGGGTTTTGGGGGTCACTTATGTACACTATTATGGGTCACTAATGTACACTATTATACCATCTTCAAATAATGAAAGTTTGACTTCTTCTTTTCTAATTTGAATCCCATTGATCTTCTTAATTTGTCTTATTGCTATTGCTAAAACTTCAAGAACTGTGTTGAAGAGATATGGAGAGAGTAGACAGCCTTGTCTTGTTCTTGATTTTAGTGGAATCATTTTGAGTTTCTCTCCATTTAATTTGATGTTAGCTGTCAGTTTGCTATAAGTTGCTTTTATTATATTCAGATATGGTCCTTGTATCCCTAATCTCTTCAAGACCTTTATCATAAGAAGTGTTGAATTTTGTCAAATGCTTTTTCAGCATCTAATGAAATGATCATATGCATTTTCTTTCAGTTTATGTTCTGATGGATTACATTGATAAATTTTCATATGTTGAACCAAAGCTGCATCTCTGGGATTAAGCTTTCTTGATCAAGATGGACAATCTTTTTGATGTGTTCTTGGATTCAGTTTGCCAGTATTTTATTGATAATTTTTGCATTCATTTTTATGAGTGAGATTGGTCTGTAATTCTCTTTTTTGGTTGAGTCTTTGTGTGGTTTTGCTATCAGGGTAACTGTAGCCTCATAAAAAGAGTGTGGGAATGACCATTCTGTTTCTATTATGTGGAATACTTAGAGGAGTATATAGGTACTAGCTCTTCCTGAAAGTTCTGGTAGATTTCTGCACTTAAATGATCTGGCCCTGGGCTTTTTGTGATTGGGAGGTTTCTGAGGACAGCTTCTATTTCCTTGAGGCTTATATGTTTATTTAAATTGCTCACCTGGTCTTGATTTAATTATGGCATATGGTATATATTTAAAAAAAAGTCTATTTCTTTTACATTTTCCAATTTTGTTGATTACAGGTTTTTGTTATAAGACCTAATGATTCTCTGAAGTTTCTCAGTGTCTGTTGTTATGTCCTCATTTTCATACCTGATTTTGTTAATTTGGATTTTCTCTCTCTGTCTTTTGATTAGTTTGGATAAGGGTTTGTCAGTCTTGTTGATTTTCTCAAAGAACCAGCTCTTTGTTTCAACGATCCTTTGTATTGTTTTCTGTGGTTCTATTTTGTTGATTTCAGATCTCAATTTACATATTTCCTGTCTTCTTATGCTCCTTGGTAAGTCTGCTTCTTCTTCTTTTATACCTTTTAGATGTGCTGTTAAGTCACTAATGTGAGCTTTCTTAATTTTCTTTATTTGGGCACTTAGTGGTATAAACTTTCCTCTTAGCACTGCTAACATAGTGTCCCATTGGTTTGGATATGTTGTGCCTTATTTTTTGTTGAATTCAAGGAAGACTTTAATTTCTCTCTTTATTTCTTCCTTGACCAGGGGTGGTTCAGTAGTTGACTGTTCAGTTTCCATAAGTTTGAAGTTTTTTTTTTGGGAATAGTATTGTTGATGTATTCTAACTTTACTCCATGGTGATCTGGTAAGACACAGGAGTTACTCCATTTTTTTTAATCTGTGGATGTTTGCTTTGTTACCAAGTATGTGATCAGTTTTAGAGAAGGTTCCATGAGGTGCTGAGAAGAAAGTATATTCTTTTGTGTTTGGGTGGAATGTTCTATAGGTGTCTATTAAGTCTACTTGATTTATTACATCTGTTAGTTCTCTTATTTTTCTGTTAAATTTCTGTCTGGTTGACCTGTCCATTGGTGAGATAGGAGTGTTGAAATTTCCTATTAGTGTGTGTAGTTTGATATGCGATTTAAGTTTTAGTAATGTTTCTTTTACACATGTTAGTGCTTTTGAATTAGCAGCATAGATATTCAGGACTGAGACTTCATGTTGATTAAATGTTCCCATTATGAATATAAAGTATCCTTCTCCATATCTTCTTTTTAATTTTAGTTTGAAATTATTTTTTGGTATTAGGATAGCTAAACCTGCTTTTTTCTTAGGTCCATTTGATTGGAAACTTTTTTCCTAATGCTTTACACTGAGGTAGTGTCTGTTTTTGAGGTTGAGGTGTGTTTCTTATAAACAGAATAATGCTTAATCCTGTTTTCATATCCATTCTCTCAGCCTGTGTCTTTTCATTGGTGAATTGAATCCAGTGATATTAAGCGATATTTGATGTGGGAGTGATTTCTTATTAATAAAGAAACTGCCTAGGCCCCTTGATAGGCCCACCCTTAGGTGGGTGGAGAAAACAGAAGAGAATTCTGGGAGAAAGAAGCTTAGTGAGAGAGTCGCCATGATTCTCCTGCTCCAGACAGATGCAGGTTAAGATCCTTCCTGGTAAGTCAGCTCGTGGGTTACACAGAATATTAGAAATGGGTTAGAACAATATGTAAGAGCTAGACAATAAGAGGCTACAGATAATGGGCCAGGCAGTGTTTGAAAGAATACAGTTTCCATGTAATTATTTCGGGGCATAAGCTAGCCATGCNCAGAATATTAGAAATGGGTTAGAACAATATGTAAGAGCTAGACAATAAGAGGCTACAGATAATGGGCCAGGCAGTGTTTGAAAGAATACAGTTTCCATGTAATTATTTCGGGGCATAAGCTAGCCATGCAGGCGGCTGGGTGCCGGGGACGCAGCCCTGCTGCTCCTAAATCAACAGATATTAATGACCAATGGTGGTTAACTCCGGTTATTTTTCGGTAGTAGTGTTTGTATGTTTTCCTTCATTGGATTATGCTGGCAGGGCATAATCAGATGTCTGTGATATCATGGATGTTGTTAGCTTCTTTGGGTTGAGGTGTTCCTTCTAGTACTTTCTGTCAGGCTGTGTTTGTAGATATGTATTGTTTAAATCTGTTTTTGCATTAAATATCTTGTTTTCACCATCAATGGTGAATGAAAGCTTTGCTGGGGGTAGTAGTCTGGGCTGGCATCTATGGTCTCAGTGTCTGCAGCACATCTCTCCAAAGCATTCCGGCTTTCGTGGTTTCCAGTGAAAAGTTAGGTGTAATTCTGTTAGCTTTACCTTTATATGCTACTTGAACTTTTTCCTTTGCAGCTCTTAATATTCTTTGTTTATTCTGCCTGTTTTGTGTTTGAATTATTATATGGCAAGGGAATTTTATTTGGATCCAGTCTATTTGGTGTTCTGTAAGCTTCTTGTACCTTCATGGGGATATTCTTCTTTAGGTGGGAAAGTTTTCTTCTATAATTGTGTTGAATATATTTTTGGCCTTTTGAGCTAGCATTCTTCTCCTTCTTCTACCCTATTATTCTTAGGTTTGATCTTTTTATGGTGTCCCAGACTTCCTGAATATTTTGTGTTAAGAATTTATTGGATTTAATGTTTTCTGTGACCAATGAGTCTATTTCCTCTATAGTATCTTCAGATACTACAGATAGATTGTTTCTTCTATCTCTTGTATTCTGTTGGTTATACTTGTCTCCTTATTTCCTGTTCATTTTCCCAGATTTTCCATATCCAGAATGCCCATGGTTTGTATTTTCTTTATTACCCCTATTTCAGTCTTCTAGTCTTGAGCTGTATCCTTTACCCGTTTGATTGCTTTTTCTTAGTTTTCTTGGGTTTCTTTGAGGAATTTATAAATTTCTTCCAACTATTGTTTGTCTTCTCCTCTATTACTTTAAGGAAATTTTTTACTTCATCTTTAAAGGTCTCCATCATTTTTATAACGTTACATTTAAAGTCATCTTCTTCTACTTCTTCTGGATTAGGATGATCATGTCTTCCTGTTGTGTGTCTGATGGCTTCTGGTGTTACCATGTTGCTTTTTATAATACTGGAGGAATTCTTGCACTGGCACCTACCTATATCTTCCTTTAAATGAGGCCAGCAGTGTCTTGGCATTTTGGTCCAATCCTTGTTGTGGCTGAGTATTTGGGAATTTTTCTTGATCTGCCCTCGTAGGTCGCCTCAGTAGTTGAGAAAACAGTGTTTCTGGGTTCCATAGAACTTGCAGGCAAATAGGTGAGTTTGGGTGGTGGGTTGGGTTGGGGGATAGCCTAGTCACAGGAAAACTCCCTGCTGGTAGGCTAGAAAAGTCAGCCAAAAAAGTTGGGGAAGGACCCTGGGTTTTGTCCCACTAGGGAAGTCCTAGAGAGTGGGGCATTCAGCTGTCCAGCCCTGTGGCTGTTGACTTACCTTCCAGGTCCCCTCGGTGGCCAAGTAATTTTTTTTAAAGTGTCATGAATTCACTTACTGTATTTCTGATACCTTTAGCAACATTTCATATTTAGAAACATAAAGATTTTATAAAAACCTTAAAACATACTATGAAAATACTTAGTATAAATAATCACTTACCTGAAGTAAATTACTTATTTGTTGCTTAAAAACATTAATAATAATTATATTTTATGGTAAAGATACAGTTGATATTCACCTATTCATTCTTCCAAAATAAGTGTGTGTAAGTTTGTTCTGAAATCTACAACCAAGGTCATATAGTGAGTTCAACTGACATTCTCTGTGATCTTCTTATCTGGAATAATTTCTCTTCCTGCTGCTTTTTATCATTTATATGTTATAGAAACTGGGTCATCTCTCTGATATAGTTTTCTACCTTCTCTAAAATGCAGTAGTATTTAACAGAGTCCTCCAGCTCTGAAATAGCTTATAAATTGAGAGATATTTAAAGAGATATGTTTGGATTAGGCAGGGATGTTCAAAACTTTTTATTATTGTACGTGTTTTCATTTGTACACTCCTAGTCAATTTAATAATTAAGCAAACTGTATTGTCTTTATGGCTTCATTTTAAACTGCTAATCAACTTGTATTTAATGATTTAAAAATATTTTCCATCATTCTTTGTTATAGTATGTATCATTGACATCATTTGAGATATATTATTCATTACTTATAGGTTTTCTATTTCTTTTCTTCTGTAAGGACATTTTCTTTAATCAGATTTTTGGTTATTCTAAAAATAATTCTTATAAAATAGACCAGACAGGTGCTAGCTCCTGTTTCTGTATTTCTATGAGATGATGTCATATTTAGGCTACTTTGTACAGTGTTTAAAAGAAAAACAAAAGCCGGGCAATGGTGGCGCACGCCTTTAATCCCAGCACTCGGGAGGCAGAGGCAGGCTGATCTCTGTGAGTTCGGGACCAGCCTGGTCTACAGAGCTAGTCCCAGGACAGGCTCCAAAGCCACAGAGAAACCCTGTCTCGAAAAACCAAAAAAAAAAAAAAAAAAAAAAA
>NW_026067934.1:2516162-2567343 GCF_014885135.2 Alexandromys fortis | reverse complement strand
AAAAAAAAAAAAAAAAAAAAAAAAAAAAAAAAAAAAAAAAAAAAAAAAGAAAAAAAATGACTCATCACTATGTAATTATTCAACTCAACAAAAAACGAGATTAAGAATTTAAGTAACATGGCATGGCACATGTGTATAATACCAGCACTTGAAAACTGGGTGGAAGGATCAAGAGATTGAGTGTATTCTCAATCACTTAGCAAGATTGAGGTTAGATTAGATGACGTGAGTCCCTGTCTTAAGAAACAGGCAAACAAACTAAAAATATGGAATGCAGTTACATGGAAAAATCTGATCTAATTTGACCAGTAAGGAAACTTCATATCCCAAATGCAGAACTCTATTAAAAAATGTATGAAGAAGGAGAATAAGAAAAAAAAATCAATTCTAACAATCAAACTGATAGTTACAAGAAAACTAAACAAGATGAAAAACAATGATGACAGCTTATGTTATGGAGAATGTGGAGTATGGGGAGCACTTCTCTTCTAATGGTGGGAGTGCAAAATTTCAGAAACTTTGAAATTTAGTATGGCATTTTCTCAGAAAATTGGATATCAGTCTACCTCAGACCCATCTTTAACACTCTTAGGCATATACATAAAGTTGATCAATCATACCACAAGGACACTTACTCAGCTATGTTCTTAGCAGTATTATACAAAATTACCAGTACCTGGAAGGAACCGAGATGCCTCTCAACTGAAAAATGAATAAAGAAAATGTGTATCTATGCAATGCAGTATTACTCAGTGGATAAAAATGATGACATCATGAAATTTGCAGGCAAATGAATGGAACTTGAATAAACATGGTATGTACTCAGTCATAAGATGATATTAGATGTAAAGCAAAGGATAACCAGGAAATAATCCACATCTGCAGAAAAACTAGGTAAAAAGGACTCAAAGAAAGATGCATCCAACACCTTGGGAATAGGAAATAGAACTGATCTCCTGGGTAAGCTGTAAGTTTGGGGGAGAGATGAGACAAGGAAGAGATGGGAGATGGAACAGGAGGGAAAATGATGGGCAGGTTGATGGAGGTATAGAGTGGGAGAACAATGAATAATATATCCTAATAGAGGTAGAGTGCGCCAATATGGGGTTGTCCTGGTGATAAAGAAATTCCCAGGAGTCCATAAGGATAACCCCAGCTAAGAATCCTAGTAATAGTGGACAGGGGGCCTAAATGGGCCCTTTCCTCTAATCAGACTGGTAACTACCATAATTGTCATCATAGAACCTTCATCCAGTAATTAATGGAAGCAAATGTTAAGATTCACAGCCAAGCACCAGGGTCAGCTGAGGGAGTTCAGTTGAAGAGAGGGAGGAGAGACTCTATGAGAAAAGGGGTCAAGATCATGACTAGGGAACCCACAGAAATAGCTTATTTAAGATAGTGGGGGTTCATGAACTATATACCAACAACTAAGGAGCCTGTATTGGACTGAACTAGGCCCTCTGCATGTGAGTGACAGTTGTGTGGCTTGGTCTGTTTGTGAGGTCCCTGGTAATGGCACTAGGATTTGCTCCTGTTGTATGAGCTGGCTTTTTGGAGACCATTTTCTGCGGTGGGATATCTTGCTCATCCTTGATATAGGAGGGAGAGACTTGTTCCTTCATCAACTTGATTGCCAGACTTGGTTGGCTCCCCATGGCCTTATCCTTTCTGAGGAGTACACAGGGAGTGGGCCTTGGGAAGCCAGTTGAGGAGAAACTATGGTTTGTATGTAAAATGAATAAAAAAAATAAATTAAAAAATAAGTACAGTAGTCTATTCAAAGCCTGGAATAATAAAGAACTTTTATATATTCCAAAGTTGGGGTCTGTCTGTGTGCACATAATGTCAAGGTAAGAGATAAGGCAAATAGATTCCAAACTATTTTGGAAATGAATTTAAAAAATATTGTCCAATAGATCAATATTCTCTAACTGTGTGTTATAGGTCAGTGTTTCAAGTTCTTGACATATCAGCACATGAGTGTTTAAAATATGCTCAGAAACATGACAATAAAATGTTATCAAGAAAAATAATTACCACTTTACCTTGTATAATCCTCACAGCTTGAAATTATTATAAGAAGGACTAATTTATTTTAAAGAACTTAACCAGTTAATATAAGGCTTCTTCAAACAGACAGAAAATGGGAACAAATGTTTATCTGGTCAAGTGCAGTGTGGTAGTGCATGTCTGTACTCTCAACAGTCCACATGCCAGTGAGAGGGATTGGAATTCATGACTAGTCAAGGATACACAACACAGCTCTGTCCTAAAAGACAGAAACATAGGTAAAACAATAGGTAAAGAAAATATGTATTATGAGTTGCTGAATCAACAATACTATAAAAATAATAATATAAGCTTAGATTACACCATTATAAGAGTTTAGGCTTTAATTTTTGGGAAATACAATTAGAGACAAGCTGCCCCATTTTGACAAACACATGATTTGAAATTTCATATTTTGGCAAAATTACTTTTTAGTTTCTCATTTCTGAATTGAAGAAAGTAGTATTAATTTCCTCATGGGAATTTGGAGTTCAAATGAAGTCATGAATATAAAATATATAGCACATTATTTTTTCTTTGATAAGAAGTCAATAAATTACTGCTGCTACTACTGTTAAAATTGTTTTTATTCTATTTGGAGTTTTTATCATTTATCTATTGACTTATTCTAGTTATGTTCTCATTATTACATTCTACTTGTTAATAATAATTCAGATATCTTATATCATATATATATATATATATATATATATATGCTTTCTTGTTCTTATTTAGTGAAAATTTACTCAGAATTATTTTTTTCTCATGATAGTCCATTTTTATTCTCTTGGTCATTGATTTTGAAGTCCCCTATCTCCCAGTCTTTTTATGCATGAGAGCATATCATTTGTCATTTATGTTCTAATGAAAGTATTCTGTGTTCTATGAGTTTGAGAATTTTCTCATCTATGTTCTTTAAGATGTTCCTGACATCTGCCCTAAATTCATCTATACAACATCACTGCAATGTCTAAAGTACATCAGGCAGCATACCTTTCCCTTCACAATAGGACACTGTACTTTACTAATTTTCTTTGTTCTGTGCTATCAGCTTTGGCTGTCTCTGCACATAATTGTCCAGTTCCTTTATGTAGTCCAGTGTTTGCTTTCTCTACTAGCTATATGTTCCTCTGTTTCTTTGATGGTGCCTTCTCTTCTACTTTACACGAATTTAGAACTTTTCTTGTAATCCAGTGCTGACTCTCATGTCTCTTACCATTCAACTTGCATTTAATTATTTACTTCTTGGTTATGTCAGGTTAATTTCATTAAATGCTATTTTGGAGGTTTATTTGTCATAGATATCTTATTTTTTTCTCTCTCTATTATATATAATATATATGTTTATATAATGTATATAATATATTATATAATGAATTGCATACCATTATTTTATTTCTATTATGTAGTACAATGTTTTATGCACACATATAACATGGCAAGTATATAGTAAGTAGAAACAGAAAAAAGAAAGAAAAGAAGGAAGGAAGGAAGGAAGGAAGGAAGGAAGGAAGGAAGGAAGGAAATGAAAAAAGAGTAGTAGCAGAAGTAGTAGTAGTAGTGTGAAGAAGGACGCTAAAAAGAAATCCCACACTAGCTAAGAATTGAGTATAATAAAAAGTTATTTATTTAGGGATAGAATAACAGATAACAGTTCTCTGCCTAAACGAGGAACAGCAACTGAATCCTGCAGCCAGAAAAGAGACTGGATGTGTGCTTTACATCAGCATATATAGTATAAGAGGCTACACCCAATTGGGCAGATAGCTTGAAGGCTACTTGAGGTAGGAATTCCTACAGCACCTTCAGTTTTTGTTTAAATAAAAAAAAAAGTTCTAAGCCTAATACAAAGTTATATACAATAAGGAGATATATGAGGTATAAAAATTAAAATTACAATAAGCATAAAAATATCAATCAAGAAACATGTGAAGAATGTTTCAATAATTGTCCTATCTTAATGAGTTTAAGTCTTGTATAATAAATAACTTGGCCAAGTCATAAGCGGAAAGACACCTATCTAGTCTTCAACCCTAATGAAGACCCAAGAAAGGAAATAATATTACTCAAGTAAACAGGAAGTACAATCAAGCAACTTCCAAACTATGCAACAAATGACAGACAACTGGCTACCTGGTCAATCACCCAAAGTCTCATTTACAGCATTGGAGCAACAAACTTTGGCTAAGGCCTAGAGGAACTGACAGACCATTATAAGAGGCCGGAAAATTTTCAAAACCATCTTACACTGTCTTAGAAAGATTTGACAGTCTTTTTTCTTATATCCTGCTTGTCCTGTCTGTACATAATGTCTTTTGTCAGTGGTTGATGCAAGGGCAGTTTCTTGCCGAAAGACCAGTTTTGCCAAGAAGAAAAGAAGCTCCAAGTGGAGTGTGTTCAGTGCTCAATATTCTTTAGGGAATAGATCAGTCCCGCCAGGAGCAATCATGTCTCACTTCAACAGAACCCTAAGTTATTTAAATGCCATATTTTACAGCTCTCTGAAGTGGTTGAAGATTACCTACCTATGGAGAATATACTGTCTATATATCTAAAGAACCTGATTAGTCTAACTGTGAGTAGCTCCCAACTATTCACTCTATTACTCACTATTATTATTTGTGTGAATAAGATCACACTAATCTCTCTATATCCCATCAAATTTGCCCCCTTTTCCCAAAGGGATCTGAGCCTACAGAATTTCCCCCAACCCCCAACCCTATACCAATTATAATCAACCCCTAAATGATGTCCCTAACCCTGAGAACAAACTTTGTTGGGAGAAGAGATGTCATCGTCTAGAATTACTTTCAGCTGACATTGGGGCAATGTTCTTTCCATGGGATCCTGTGAATGTAAAATGATAGGTAAGTTTCAAGACTACTATCTGGTATAATTGTAAATACCCTTTGAGTATTGACTAGGGATTTTCTGAGGTTCCTATTTAGAGTTCTGGTCAGAACAGAAAAAAAGTGCACCATTTCAGCTAACCACTTTGGAACCATTTGAGCAACTGGTATCAAAAACAGGTATTGTAGTAGCGATATCAGCATCATGATGTCATATCAAGAAGGTGAAATTGTTGTTGTGGGGCCCCATCTTCTTCCTGGAAACTTCAAAGATTACTGCAAAAAAATTCATTGTTCATTGTGGAAAACAAACATTATTGATACTAATACAGACATATATATTCAATGAAAGGTATGATAAAGACAAAAATAGGTATGAAGAAAAGTATTTTTTTCCTAAATACTTTTCTCTTTTTGTCCACTACTAGATGACTCTTGGCATAAACAGAAACTCTGAATTTTTATTTTAACACCATGCTTGGATTTAGAGAAGAACAGATCTGTTTTCCAACTTTTTACCACCTGTCCTTACAAGTCATATTTCTTTTCCTTGATTATCTTTATCAGATAGTAATTTTTCCTTCTGTCACCATCCAAAGACCCAGGCTGTTCTGAATTTTTGAAAATGTGTATTTTTCAGTAAAGACAAGAGAAGAACAACTACCTGTATGATTTTCACTGATGTCAAAGTGAATCTTTATTAATTTTGATGGTGTCCATAGGTTTTCTTCTCCTGTTGGAAGAATAGCAAAACCCCTTCCCTAATGTAGCACATCCCCTGGCTTCCATTGTCAAGTCAACACATCCTTGAAATACACTGGCTGATTTAATTCAGAAGACTTTTCTGTTAACCAATTTCTCTCTGCTGCTGTTGTCCCTTTTTCATTAGCATTAAGAAAATTCAAGGTCAATAAAGCATTAAGTAATCTATTTCTGGGGTATTTTCCATCTTTTTGTTTGTTTACCATAGCCTTTATAGTTTGATTTGATCTTTCTACAACTGCCTGACATGTAGGATTGTGATGGAGGAAGGACATTGGTTAATTATAATAAAGAAACTGCCTTGGCCCATTTTATTGGTTAGAACATAGGTGGGTGGAGTAAACAGAAGAGAATGCTGGGAGAAAGAAGCTTAGTCGAGGAGTCACCATGGTTCTCCTACTCCAGACAGGTTAAGATCTTCTCTGGTAAGCCACCTCATGGGCTACACAGATTATGAGAAATGGGTTAGATTAATATGTAAGAGCTAGCCAATAAGAGGCTACAGATAACGGGCCAGGCAGTGTTTAAAAGAATACAGTTTCCATGTAATTATTTCAGGCATAAGCTAGCCATGCGGGTGGCCGGGTGCCAAGGATGCAGCCTTGCCGCTCCTTCAACAGGATTGTGTGGTATACCTGTATATACTTTATAACAAACAAAAAACTGTTTCATTTTCTTAGAGACATATGCTGGACCACTATCTGTCTTTATTTGTGCAGGCTATACCTGAAGGCATAAGTAATGAACAATTCCACACCAGTTTGGAATTATGATTAAAAGGGTGGTATTTATTTAAAGAGGAAAAAAAAACTTACAGATCACCATCCGAGACAACGGCCCTCTGCGCAACCAGGAAGGGAGTCTAGTTGCTGGCAGAGCAGGAAGTGAAGAGAGTGAGCGGAGTAAGTAGCCGCTTTTTTAAAGGGAGAGAGAGACCACGCCCCAATGGCCTGGTATCTCAGCAGCTATTGGTTGGAGGGGTGGAAGGACCTCCCGCAACATACCCACGATGGTTGTAAGTTCTAATAAACATTTGATTACTGAGTTAGCCTTTTCTGAGGTTAAAGCAGTTTTCCACTGAAAACCTGGATGTCAGTGGTGTTGTGTACATGTTTTAAATTTCCAAATTCTGCAAAGCCAAACATCTGTCTGCCAGATTTCATTCCTTTGAATACCCTTTGGGTATACTGGTGGTAGAAATTCCCACAGTAGCAGCAGCAGCAGCAGCAGCAGCCATCAGGAGCAGAAGAAGAAGAAGAAGAAGAAGAAGAAGAAGAAGAAGAAGAAGGAGGAGGAGGAGGAGGAGGAGGAGGAGGAGGAGGAGGAGGAAGAAGAAGAAGTTGTTATATGTAATACTCTTCAACATTGAACCCATGCTGTGAAAGTCATTTTAATTCAGTACAGCCTATCAAATAGTGCTTATTAAGCAAAGTCTAGAGAGACAAATTGACATTCCAAAGACAAGATATTTTCTTTCACATGCTTTTCTCATCCTAATCACATTCTGAATATGGTTTGATATTTTGTAGGTTCAAGGGACAGAATTTTTATTTCTATTTCTGGTGATATCATTATAATTCCTCTATAAGTCCACAGTTGGATTTAGATTTTTGAATAATAGGCTACCATATTTAGTATACCCAGAAACAGATAGAGAAATTACTACCAATGGCCATCTTTTCCCCTTTTAGCACACATATCTTATAAAAAAATGGAAGAAAGAAAATCCACTGATTCTACTTTCATTGTCCCTTGAGACTTACAATTGAACATGGAGTCCCCCAAAAATATTGTACATCATAGCATTAATTGTGCAGAGAATATAAATTTCGCTAAGCATGGGACCATGGGAGCTATTAGTGTGCCACGAAGCCCAGCCTATAACATTCAGGAAAAGACTGGGTATGCAATTTCTTTCTGAATGTGATTTTTCTTGATTCTTTTCGATTTGGATGTGTGAAAGTGTGAGGCAACTGAAGCAGTTGGAGAGGGAGAATATGTCTAGGATGATAACACATTTAAAAATACCATCCTGAAATGCTCTGAGATCTCTAGCTCTGGATGTTAAATATAGTTCCATCTCCAGGAGAGGAGTGTGCCAGTGGGGTTTAGAGAAAGCTCCCCAGTGCTAGGTAGAGATGATTCACTGGAGGGGAGGCAGCCTGGGATGTGCCATTTCAGCACATTCTTAAAGCCATTAAAGTCAGTCCGTTTCATATCATAGCTTGCTCAAAGAACTGGGAAGCAAGATATTGGTTTTAAATTTCTACCACGAGGTCATAATTAGTTATTTCTAATGTGCATTATTCATCAAAAGACTTCCTAGGTAATGATTCTTCCTGTTAATTAAAATATAACAACAAAAATAACAACAAAAATAAAAGGACCTGGTATCACTTCATGCTGCACATATGTTAGTTAGAATGTTGTCTCTATCTATGTGGTTTTTTTTTTTTATCTTTTCTTCATTGGGTTTGTGCTTTGTGTTTGAAAAAATTTTAAATATATGGCGTTAAACATATTATGAGCATTCTAAACAATGAAACACTAACAGGGTCACAGGAAGGAAAGTTCTTTTATTCTACTCCATTTCTGTTTCTTTTTCTGTTGAGTTAGATGCAAACAAAATTCAAACAAACAACTCCCCTTCATCAGAATTAAAATCAGGCATTTGAGCTTGTTGGTGAAGCTGCAAGGGAAGCACCAGTTTAGTTCTCGCTCACTGTATATTTATTGTGCTGAGTTTTATTTCATTTTATGGACTTCATATTGCTAAGTTGATTCTCCACCCAGGGCTTTTTAAAATATTCAGTGGTGAGCTAACTATACAAACTTGCCATCTGTATCTCTTAGGAAGCAAGAATTTTAAATTTAGTTGACTCATATTGCCGTTCTTATTTTCAGCCTAACATCTCCTGTAGTTTTCCTGCTACAGATTCCTAAATATAGAGGGCTTTGGTAGGTAGACTAAGCTGACTTGTTAGCATCAATGAGAAACAGAAATTTTAAACTCTAACTTCACTTAGTGATAGGAATTTTGCATTACACACTCATCTTCTTTTCCTCTTTTTCATTCTACTTCCCAGGAACATGTCAGACTGCTACCCAAAATATTGTCATTCCACCTACAAGGGACAATCATTATGCTGAGACTAATAGTAGATATGGTGTGTGATTTTATCAGGTGTGTTATTTCATCTGTGTATGGAATACTAATTCATTCAGCAGCTTCATGCCAGAACTTTAGTACTCAGCTATCCCTCTGAAAATGGTTTATTGGGGGGGGGGGCTCTAACTTTTCCTCTAAGCATAAAGTAATGATGTCTATTACTTACAATTTTTATTTCCTAAGGTTTTGAAAATAATGTCATTTTCATTCGTTTCATTTATCATCTTTTTGATTTTATATGTTTATATACTTCCATCCTGTTAAGAAATACTTAACAAGCTTTGTCTCAATAGCCTGCCTGCAGGAGGCAAGGTAGGTGCTTTGTTTATGAGCAACCCAAACAGCACGGAGATCTGATCAAGGCATCAGGAGAGCCATCACTGGGGTGAGTGAGTTTCTGACCTGCAGCAGCAGCCCGGACACGGAACTCAGACGTTTCTTATCCCCCCCCCCCCATACTTCCTGGTCTTCCTGCAGGGGCTATACTCCCCGGATACTGCCTCTCTCTTCCTATCCCACCCAGCTTGCATCCAGAACCCCCCCCCTTCTGCCTCCCTCCCCTCTTCGGGCACATAACCCTCTTCGGGCACATAACATCACCCAGCTCAGCCTGTTTGGGGGCTGGGGCAGAATCGTGAGGGCAACCAGGCGGGCAGGAGTTCCTTTGTCTCAATAGCCTGCCTGCAACAAGCAAGGTAGGCGCTTTGTTTACGGGCTACCCAACCAGCAAGGAGATCTGATGTCGGCACCAGGAGAGCCATCACTGGGGAGTGCCATCACTGGGAAAGTACATCAGTCAGCAAGGAGACCTGAACCTGTAAAAGAAGATCCATAGGGGAGCATTCAGAGGAAGAGATGGGCAGGCACCAATGCAAAAATTCACCGAACAATATGAAAAACAGCATGAAACCACCAGAACCCAGCAACCTCACAACAGGAGGACATGAACACCTTAATCAAGAAGAAGTAGAAAAAAAATTGACTTTATGAAAGTGATAGACGCCCTTAAACAACATGTAAAAAGTGTCCTTATAGAAACGGATGAGAAGTATAACAGAAAGTTTGAGGAATTGAATAAATCAGTGAATGATACCCTAGGAAACTAAGGAAAAACAATCAAACAGATAATGGAAACAGTTCAAGACTTGAAAACTGAAATGGAGGCAAGGAAGAAAACATAAATAGAGGGCAGGCTGGACATGGAAAATCTAGGTAAACGAATAGAGACTGCAGAAACAAGCATAACCAACCGAATACAAGAGATAGAAGAAAGAATCTCAGATTCTGAAGATACCATAGCAAAAATAAATGCACTGATCAAAGAAAACAGCAAGTATAACAAATCTCATCACAAAACATTCAGGAAATTTGGGACACAATAAAAAGACCAAACCTAAGAATAAAAGGAGTCAAAGAAGGAGAGGAGTGCATCTCAATGTTCCAGAAAATATATTTAATAAAATTATAGAAGAAAACTTTCCCAACCTAAAGAAAGAGATACCTATGAAGGTTCAAAGGTTCAAGAAGCATACAGAACACCGAATAGGCTGGAAAAAAAAAAAACATCCCCTCGCCATATAATAATCAAAACACAAAGCATACAGAATAAAGAAAGAATATTAAGAGCCGCAAAGGAAAAAGGCCAAGTTATTTACAAAGGTAAACCTATCAGACTTACACCTGACTTCTCTATGGAAACCATGAAAGCCAGAAGGTCCTGGATAGATNGCCATATAATAACCAATACACAAAGCATACAAAATAAAGAAAGAATATTAAGAGCTGCAAATAAAAAAGGTCAAGTTACTTATAAAGGTAAACCTATCAGGCTTACACCTGACTTCTCTATGGAAACCATTAAAGCCAGAAGGTCCTGGATAGATGTACTGCAGAAACTAAGAGACCATGGATGCAAGCCCAGACTACTATACCCTGCCAAGCTTTCGTTTACTATAAATAGAGAAAACAAAATTTTCCAGGATAAAAACAAATTTAAACAATACATAGCCACAAACCCAGCCTTACAGAAAGTAATAGAAGGAAAATCACAAACCAAGGAGTCCAACAATGACCACAATAACTCAGACATCTAGAGACGCTTCACCAGCACAACTCAAAGAAGGGAAACACACAAATTCTATTACCGAAAAAAAAAGAAAAAATGAACGGAGTTAACAACCACTGGTCATTAATATCACTTAATGTCAATGGGCTCAACTCACCTATAAAGAGGCACAGACTAAGAGATTGGATACAAAAACAGGATCCAACATTCTGCTGTTTACAAGAAACACACCTTAACCACAAAGACAGACATCTACTCAGAGTAAAGGGCTGGGAAAAGCTTTTTCAAGCAAATGGTCCTAAGAAACAAGCAGGTGTGGCCATACTAATTTCTAAAAAAGTTGACTTCAAACTAAAATCAATCAGAAGAGATAGAGAGGGACATTTTATACTCATAACAGTAATAATTCATCAGGATGAAGTCTCAATCCTGAATATCTATGCCCCTAATATGAAAGCACCCACTTATGTAAAAGAAACATTACTAAAACTCAAGGCAATCATCAAACCACACACACTAATAGTAGGAGACTTCAACACTCCTCTCACCAATAGACAGGATAATCAGACAGAAACCTAACAGAGAAATAAGAGGATTAATGAAGCTAATGAGTAACGAATCAAATGGACTTAACAGACATCTATAGAACATTCCACCCAAATACGCAAGTCCAAATGGATCAAAGACCTCAATATCAATCTGAACCTGATAGAAGAGAAAGTGGGAAGTACCCTACAACATATGGGCACAGGAGATCACTTCCTATGTATAACCCCAGCAACACAGACATTAAGGGCAACATTGAATAAATGGGACCTACTGAAACTGAGAAAATTCTATAAAGCAAAGGACACTGTCACTAAGACAAAAAGGCAACCCACTGACTGGTAGAAAATCTTCACCAACCTCACAACAGACAAAGGTCTGATCTCCAAAATATATAAAGAACTCAAGAAACTAGACCGTAAAAGGCTAATCAACCCAATTAAAATTGGGGCACTGATCTGAACAGAGAATTCTCAACAGAAGAAGTTCAAATGGACAAAGGACACCTAAGGTCATGTTCAACTTCCTTAGCGATCAGGGAAATGCAAATCAAAACAAGTTTGAGATACTATCTTACACCTGTCAGAATGGCTAAAATCAAAAACACCAATGATAGCCTTTGCTGGAGAGGTTGTGGAGGAAGGGGTACCCTCATTCATTGCTGGTGGGAATGCAATCTTGTGCAACCACTTTGGAAATCAGTGTTTCGGTTTCTCAGGAAATTTGGGATCAACCTACCCCTGGACCCAGCAATACCACTCTTGGGAATAGACCCAAGAGATGCCCTATCATATGACAAAAGCATTTGTTCCACTATGTTCATAGCAGCATTATTTGTAATAGCCAGAACCTGGAAATAACCTAGTTGTCCTTTAATGGAAGAATGGATGAAGAAAGTGTGGGTTATATACACATTAAAGTACTACTCTGCGGTAAAAAATGACTTCTCGAATTTTGCATGCAAATGGGTGGAAATAGAAAACACGATCCTGAGTGAGATAACCCAGACCCAAATAGATGAACATAGGATGTACTCACTCATAATTGGTTTCTAGCCATAAATAATGGTCATTGAGTCTATAATTTGTGATCCTAAAGAAGCTAAATAAGAAGGTGTACCCAAAGAAAAACATATAGTTATCCTACTGGATATGGGAAATAGACTACATTGTCGGGCAAAGAATTGGGACCCTGGGGGTGGGGTGGGATGGAGGCAAGGGGAGATGGGGAGAGAAAAGTGAGAAGGGGAGGATGTGGGGAACTTGGGGAAACGGGATGATTGGGATAAAGTAAGGGTGTATAGGGGAGCACAGAAGCACATATCTTAATTAAGCCTGGTCTACAAGGGCTAGTTCTAGGATGGGCTCCAAAGCTACAGAGAAACCCTGTCTCAAAAAACCAAAAAAAAAAAAAAAAAAGGAGCCTAGAGGGGCTCCCAGGTGCCCAGGGAGATGTCCCCAGTTAGTTCCTTGGGTAACTGAGGATAGGGAACATGACATGACCCTATCCTATAGCCATACTGATGAATATCTTGCATATCACCATAGAACCTTTATCTGGCGATGGATGGAGATAGAGACAGACCCACATTGGAGCACTAGACTGAGCTCCCAAGGTCCCAATGAGGAGCAGAAGGAGGGAGAATATGAGCAAAGAAGTCAGGACCACTGAGACAGTAGGGCTGATCTATTGGGAGCTCACCAAGGCCAGCTGGACTGGGACTGAAAAAGCATGGGATAAAACTGGAATCTCTGAACACGGCGGACAATGAGGGCTGATGAGAAGCCAAGGACGATGGAACTTGGTTTTAGTTCCTACGTCATGTTCTGGCTTTGTGGGAACCTAGCCAGTTTGGATGCTCACCTTCCTAGACCTGGATGGAGGGGGGGAGGACCTAGGACTTTCCACAGGGCAGGGAACCCTGACTGCTCTTCGGACTGGAGAGGGAGGGAGAGAGGAGTAGGGGGAGGGGAATGCAAATGGGAGGCTGGGAGGAGGCGGAAATTTTTTTTCAATAAATAAATAAATAGATAGATAGATAAAAAGAAATATTTAACAAAGCAATATGAACTAAAAGCAAAAAAAAAACGCTATGGAAAATTTCTTCCTTAATTTTACACAACTTTCTTCTTATACTTCCTTTTAAATTCAAATATTTGGTGTTAATGAGATGGATCACCAGATCAAAGCTCTTACCCTGAATGACTGATGACCTGAGTAAATCTTTACACTAGGCACTATAAGTTATAACAAATACTTTAACTCAAGTGATGAGGAAGAGAGGGGAAATAAAGGACAGTAAAGTGAAGGAGAAGAGAGAGTGTGAGTTTGAGCTAGAACACTTTGAAGTTGCCCAGAGTCTTAGAGCTGTGTCCACAGGGTATCACACATCGCTGGGATAAGCTTCACTCTCCATGTTTTTTTTTTATTATTATTATTCCAAAGCCTCATAAGATGCCAGAATCCCATGTTTACTTTACCTACTTCTAGAGAAATTAATTGCTCCAAAGAAAGGAAGAAAAAATACTGATGAGAAAATTTCTATTCCATTAACTTTGATCAATTCTGATGTTTGGGTAATTGGTCCATCTTCATTCTAGATGTTCTGGTTGCTTGCTCTTGATCTTGGCAATGTTAAATTGCCTTGAAAATGATAATAATCTATATAGCCTTTAGTGTAATATTTGTTAGCACTAAATAGACAGAATATCTCTTCCCTGGATTCTCAGTGATGAAGAACCAGGGATCAAATTGCAATAATAAAGAAATGAGAATCATTTTCTTTCATATACTTTCTGTGAATCATTTTATTTTCTTTCTTTTTCCATTTTTTTTTTTTTGGGCTATTGACCTATTTGGAATGAATGGATACTAAAATATCATTTCAAAAAGGTATTCCTAGAGTTATCAACTGAGAATTATATGATGCTTTAAATTCAGTTGCACAAAAATATAAGCAAATTCTTGAAAAAGAAAACTGACCTTAAAATCAATAGGCAAATTTCTTTTGTTGCCCACGAACCAAGTGTACGACCGTGGACAAGGCTCTTATTCTTTCCTTGCAACTTCTCACATGTAAGTTGGTATTGACTTTCCAATGGATGAATCAAAAAAAAAATCTGAATTTTTTAATAAAGTTTTTAAAATATCTTCACCTACTGATAAAGATTTTGAGCTTTCAGAGAGACAACTTTGGACATTAGTTTATATTACAGATTATTGTTTCATTTAGGAAAGAATTTCCTCAGTTGTACTCAGTTCTTTCTTCTTAGGACCTATAACTCAGTGGGTACCCACCAAAAAATTTTGCAGGGACGCATTTACATTTTTTACAACATAAAGTTTTCAGTAAGAGTGTTAGTATTTCTCACTATCAATATTGTTTTTGTTTGTCGCCCATAACTAGATGGGAAGACATGAATGAGCAGTCTTTGCCTACATCTCATTGCAGAAAGTATGCATTAACATAGGGAGTCATAACCATTATAACTGCTGAGAATAATAAACTACAAGAACTCAGTCACAGGTAGAATACCCATACTAAGTCTCCTGCTAAGAATTAGAGGACATCTTGGAAGAGAAAGAAGATAAAATATATAAGAGCTGAAGAACAGGTGGGGTGGCATTAATTCTGTCTTCTGGAAATGGCATGATCAGTGTTCATATGAAAGCAATGAACTTTGATTACTTCCACATCCTGTCATCTAGAGGTTCCCATATCCTTATCTGTAACAGAGGAGCTACTTGTATTTGAGGATGCTATGTATGGTAAAATTACTTTTCTGTGAGGAGTAACTACTGGTATATGAAGAAAAGCCTAGTGAAGAATCACCACAATTATTAGTTCATATATAATTAGCACTGATCAGACTCAGTAGTGTTGAAATAGGAGCAGCGGGGCTGCGTCCCCAGCACCCCGGCTGCCTGCAAGCTCATGCCCGAAATAACAACACACAAACGGTATTCATTTAAACACTGCTTGCCCATTATATCTAGCCTCTTCTCGGCTAACTCTCACACCTGGACTAGCCCATTTCTAATAATTGTTTGTAGCACCCCAAGGTGCGCTTACCGGGAAGATTCTAGCCTATGTCCATCCTGGGTCGGAGCTGCCTGGGTGAGCAGAGCCTGGCGTCTCTGCTCCAGAGAGCAGAGCAGTTGAGTCTACCTGGGAAAGCTGAGCATGGCGTCCCTGCTCCAGAGAGCAGAGCTGTCTGACCTCACTTCCTCTTCCTCCTGTTTACTCCTCCCACCTATGTTTTAACCTATCAGGGCAAGCAGTTTCTTTATTTAATTAACCAATGAAATCAACAGATTGATGTATGACACTCCCACATCACTATGCCATAATAGGTCAAAGAAGATTCTTTATTCATTAACCAATGAAAGCAACACATATGCAGAAGGACTGCCAATACCATTTCCCCTTTTTTTTGTTTAATAAAAAGGAAGGTTTTACCTTTAACACAGTAAAATTACAAATGACAAAACAGCTATCAAGCAAGAATTACAGTTACAATATATATATTGTGTATATATATAAAATCTTTTATGATAACTAAAGAAAACTATAATTACAATTATATATTCTTCAACTCCATCAAAGACTCCAGAAGGATATAATATTACCTAAGTAAATAGGAAGTGCATTTTAAGCAACTTCCCAAACTCTAGAATTGACAGAGATATCTCACTGCCTGGACAGTTATCCAAAGTTCTTCTGTATCATTGAGTTACCCAATCTTCAGCCCACAGGCCCATAGTATCCAGCAGACTTTTCCATGAAAAAGGAAACTTCAAAGACAGTTCTATCTATATTGGCAGTTTGTCAGTATCTTTGTTCTGTGTCCTGCGGAATCTAGCAGACTCTTTTATGTAGCAGAAACTCCAAAGGACATTCTTGCCTGTAGGCAAGTTCAGCAGTCATTTCTCTGTGGATCTTGCAGGTCCAGTTCATATAGCATAACATCAAAGAGTCCAGGGAAGCAGTTCTTGCCCAAATGATTAATAGACTCTATGAGGAGCCTCTTTATTGCTCATCTTCCTCTTGCAGTAATTGATGCTGTTAGGAGGAGATGTATCTCATGTCATAAAAAGTCCTAACTTCTTTAAATATTTTAAATGCCATATGCTGAATGTCTCTGAAAGATTTGAAGATACCTATCTAACTGAAATATATCTCTGTACATCTAGAAAACCTAACTATAAACTTGATTATTATAGATGACTCTCTATTAACCTATATTTCTTAATTTTGCATTATATTTTTTAAATAAGAAGCACAAACAGAGTATTTTAATCAGGAGCAGAAATATAACAAAATTGAGCTGAAATTTGTACCAACAAACCAAAATGTAAACCAATGTAAATCTCTGTAGCATATCCCTCTTTAAATGTAAACAACCATTTATAAACAATATTTGGGAATTTGGCTGTAGTTCTATCCAAACTGCTTCCTACTTTTTCTTGGGTGAAGAGATTTTTGAGGTTGTTCATGGTGATCTTTTGGGGGGTCTTATTTCATCAAACCACATTCAAATGGAAGGATTCCACAGACTTTCATCTTCTGTAAAAACAAATACAGAACCTCTTTTCCAAAACAACAAATTATTATACCCAAACTTTGGAATCAAGATTCTTTTAAAATATGTAGGTTTGCTTAGCTTAGCAGCCAATACAATAAAATGTCTCCTTGTACTTTCCTCCTTCACAGTTAAAAATTTCAAAGAAAACACAATAATATACATAATCTATACTCTATGTGTATTTTCTATCTTTTTGTGGCAGTCATGGCAGAAGTACATGCCTCTGAGAGGCATGTACACTGCCCCAGTTCCAGGTAAAAAGAAGGTCTATGTTGCATCATTAAACAGTTTGTAACAAGCTGCTCACAAACCTCAGTTAAATGCGTGGCTTCCTGAAAAAGCCAGCATTCATGGCCCAGCAAGCTGCTGTTTTGACACCACACAGGCTACTCTTGAATCAGAAAGACCTCTCTTAAAGAAACCATTCCTACAGAGTCCACCAGAGAAAATGCTGTTTCAGCCATGCTTGAATCTGTTCTTTTGTGTCTAGTATTCCTTTTTCAGCTTTCTCGGGTTTTATATGGATATAGTCAACCACGTTGGTGCATCAAATTATTGCGTGAGCCTGCGTGTTCATTCCCAGCTGCTCAGCCCAGAAACAATCACACAGAAATCATATTATTTGCAATACTGTTTGGCTAATAGCTTAAGTATATTTCTGGTTAACTCATATCTTAAATTAACCCATCTCCATTAATCTGTGTATTTCCACAAGGCTATGATTTATTGGCATCTGTCTTTTGTCAGGGCTACATGGCTTCTGATGACACCTTTTTTCCCCCAGCTGCAAGTTTAGTTTTCCCTGCCTACCTCTACTCTACCCTATCACAGGCCAAGGCAGATCCTTTATTCATTAACCAATAAAAGCAGCACATATATAGAAGGACCTCCTATAACACCTTGTGAGTGTTCCCGTATCCTCTTTGGCATGCCTAATGTTGCTGCTCCTTGTTTAAATCATACTTAGTGTGGTGAGACTTTATAAATATAGTTTCTGATGCTACTGGAATGAACAATCTCACAGAAAATGCCTTGATTCTCTGGATCTTACAGTCTTTCTACCCACCCATGTTCCACAGTTTTCATTGAGTCTTAGGTGTGGGATTATTTTTGAGTTGTATCCTTTGACACTGTTCTCCACAGCTCTGAATTTTAACAGGATGATTTTCTCTAATGGTCTCTGCTTCTTGCAAAGAGAATTTTACTTGATGAGGAGTGAATAATATACTTATTTTTGTGTATAAGAACAAGGGTTGAGAATAAAGGTAGGATTATACTGGTTTAGTGAAATGATGGTATAAACTATTGGTATGTACTATTCCAAAATCTATGACTTTAAAATCCCTGGGAAGTTGGTTATGTTTCTACTACAGATCATATTTTCCATTTTGTTGAGGATGTCTTAAGTTCAATTAAAGAGCTTTTAGTTACCACCAAGGTATGTATATCACCTCTGTACCCTTAAGGTTAAAATACCCATAAGCATTATTGATATGATTCATAAGTATCAGAGATCTCTAGGACTGTTGGTTGCTTCTATCCTTTGGAAGTTTGTATAGTACCTTCTGGTACCACAAAAGCTAGTTCAGAGAGGAGTCATACAAATCAATACAAGCTCAGTAACCTCTGGGCCTTTTGTCTGAAGTACATATTATTTTCTCAATAAGGATGTAACTTCCACATCTTGGGGTCAAGATAGAGTAATACCAATAAACTATATGTTTTGAGAGTTTCTTGAACAACATTGACCAACAACAATTTAAAAAGGGTTCATATGCCTGCACTGTGACTTTGTAAAGTTGTTCTTTGATTCTCAGAGTATGCATTGTCAGTCAAGATGAAAATTTATATTTAAAACTATATATTTAAACAGAGTTGTGTATTATAGATTTTTGATGAATAATCAGTACTATGATTCCTTATGACTTAATCAAACATTTATAATATCACTTAACAGTCCTTCCTTTATTCTGCACTTATCCCCCTTTCTCTTCCCACAAGAGCCCCTCTTTTTTCCATTTCCCCAATCAGATCACCTTCCCTTGTTTTCTTTAAAAGTTTTATTTTGCCAAACATTAAATCCAAGGCTATTCTCTATTTTGTTAAGTTGTAATCATTAGAAAGAGATGTTTTTCTTTTCACAGTTGTATATAAATCAGTACTCTGAAAACAGAATCCAATTTCACTAAATTGTTTTCTATTCTTGCTACAGAGTAGCTACCTATGGAAGTATGGCTCTAATTTCAGATACAGTGTTGTTTTATTCTATTGCTCTGATCTATATGTCAATACCTTACATTGTTCAATAGAAATATTTAGGACAAAATATTTTAAAATGTCTGCTTTGCTTTGCCTTAAACCATCTGATGTTTGAAAGTTGTCACTTATCTTCCAAAGACAAAAGTCTTCCAGGTTTCTTCCTCCTGTTGACTTAAATGCATAAATCTACATAGGAAGGAGAAAAAAAAAAAGAGAAGATCTTCTGAGTAAATTGGGAGCATGGGGGTCACAGGAGAGGGTTGAATGGAGATGAGAGGAAGAGATGGGAGAAGAGTAAAATGTATAGCACAAGAAAAACAACATAAAAAGAAAAATTTTTTCTAGCATTTTAATACTTTTAAATGTACATATAATTGTTCCATGTCCATTCATGTATCTTCTTTTGACTAATGTCCGACAGTATAAAGCAAAATGAGAATTATATATGTTCTACAACTTGCTTATTGTTACTGGATGTCTGATTATAAATATTGATTAGTATTAGTACATTGATGTTTCATCATACTTATTAAATTTTCAATCCTAATGTGTTTATTTGTGCATAGTCTATCATTTATAAATTAGAAAATATTAAAATCTTTTGTGGTAATTGAAGATGTGTTTATTTTACTTTTCAAGTTTATGTATGTTGATTCATATACTTTAAAGTTATGTTAATAGATGTACACAATTGTCTTATAGTTTTTATCACTTTTCACTACAAATATACTAATTCCTCATAACTTGTTAAATAAACTTTTGATATTTCTTAATTTTGGGGATGAGGTATTTTTGTGTAGTAAATAATATTCTACATGAAATAAAAAATATTTTTTACCTAAAATTAGCTTTCTTATATTGATATAACTTATATCAATTTATATATATATATATCACTTATATCAATTTATATATATTTCTTATATTGATATAACCTTAGTTTGGAACAGTTCAACATTGTAGAAATGTCATATCCCTTTACTGTAATTCTTGTTTTATTTTAAGTAACCATAATATTCACATGAAACCATAGAACAGGTCACAGAAAATCAATGGCACAGAAAATTCATCTTATTGTCCACACTGTGTGAGACTGCTGTTCAGTATCACAACCAAGCTGACAATACTAAGCCATCATGGTCAGAACATTTCCATTAAAATGGGGATTCCTTATTTTTACTTAATCATCATGTGTCCATTTTGTTAATGTGCCCTGACTTTCTCCATCACTGGTGGCACTGGTGTGTTCTTAAATGGTATGAATTTATATTTAATCAATGGTATGTAACAGTATGTATCTGTGAGGAATTGGCTCTTCTAACTTGCCATAGTAATCTGGATATTAAACCCATTTTTTTCATGCATTGATTCTTATTTTCCTCTCATTTCCCAACAATGCCTCATGTTTGTAATGTATCACAATATTGTCAGATTACCCATTGAAAGACATCTGGACTGTTTCAGTTTGGGGAAATTATAAACAAACATATCTAAAAATTGCATGCATAGATGTTAATTCTCTGTAACAAATGGCCAGAAGTGTAATTTCGGAATGTATGGCAATTACAAAATTAGCTCTTAAAATGACTAAAACTGATTTTAAGGCAGACTGTACCACCTTATAGTCCTATCAACAATGTAACAAGTGACTCTCTTCATCATCTATCAGATATGGAATGGTATTTTAAAAACATTTCAGCCATTCTAATATGTAGAAAGGTGATATATTATTGTGATAAGTTAGAGTTTCCTAAGAACTAATGCAGTTGATCAGCTTTTCTAGTGGCTGTTTGAAATTCATGATTTTAATGAAATTTATCTGCATGTTTTTTGTTCATTTTCTAATTGTGTGTGAGAGAGAGTGTGTGTGTGTGTGTGTGTTTACAGGTTCTTAAATCCCTTAGAGGTGGGTTTTCAATTCTGCTTCCTGCCAAATATTTTGCAGAATAAAGTGGTTTTATTTTAAGTCCAAATTGTCAACCCATTTGTTTTATTTCTTGTGATTTTTTTAAAAGTCTAAATAAGAACTTTGAGAGTACTACTAATGCCTGCAAAAATTGTCCTTCAATGTTTGGTTCCTCACTGACATTTGCACTTTGCACTTAAACCCAGTGGGTGATTTCATTCATGTGCAAAGTTAGAGTCCTGGTTAAAGCTTGTTTGCCACTTCTCTGTGAATATCTAACTGCTCTAGCATTATTTGATGAAATCACTATCTTTCTTGCATTGACATAATTTCTCTTTCCTCAAAATTAGTATGATTCTGTGGTTCTTTCTAGATCATCTGTTTTGTCTTGTAGAATTATAGGCTTATGGGGAGTCAGTACTTTTCTTTCTTTTCAATAAATATGTACTTCACAGTTAAGAATAAACCAAAAGAGAGACCATAATGCAAGAATTCGCAAAATCACCTAAAGTTAGACAAATCCTCTAAAGTTTATGGTATGGCTTAAGAAAATAATTCAGTTATTTTTAATTATTTCTACTGACATATTGCTTATATTTTCATATTATATTTCCAAAGACTTGAAACCAAAGGAAAAAATGATTTTCAACTGTTTGTAAACAACAATAAAAGAGGCTTTTATAAAGTGTTAATTTATTAAGTCCAACAAAATCATTCAGACTTTGATTATTACTATCTTCATAAACTGACACAAGATTTAAATACATTCATTTTTTTTTCTCACATTCTAAACGTAAATATGATGCCTGGCTGTAAACCTAAAGACTCAAAATACGCATTTAGGGATAAAGAGTAATTAAGGCTGATTTTACTTAAATTACAATGATCATAGCTACGTCTTGAAAATTAGCCCAAAGCAATTCTACCACCACACGCCTTTGTGAAGCTCTCTTAAGCATGGTGTTGCTGAACTGGGGCAGAACTTTTCCCATTGCTGACAGACACACGTTAGTGGTTAGTGTTCTTTATCCTAGAGATATTCAAGCATATCTTAAGCCACTAATGGGTATGTTATTATTCATATAGTTTAACAACTTTGCCATCAATATTTGAAAAAAAAATCTTTATCATGTGCTTATGTGTCAATGCCATGTTTTATTGCCCAGACACTATAAAATAGTGTGGGATTGAATATGAGAAGGAAAGGAAAGCATCTCATTTCTTCTGGTGATAGGACCTAAAATTAATAACCCTTGACATTATCTTAGCTTTAATTAAATTAGAAAATGTCAAAAGAAGAAACACATACACTCGTATGTGTGTTTAAGCTTTGCTATTTTTTCCTTATAGAAAGATATACAGTTCCAGTGCTGTATGTTGAACTATAGACTGGTAGGAAAATAATACCGTGTCTGTTCATTACTTTATTCCTAAAATGGGAAAAAAATGTAAGTCGTCTTCTCTCAATATAAATTCTCAGTAGTAAAAGGTAAAAGGAATATTTTTTTTGTTGTTTTTTTGAGACAGGGTTTCTCTGTAGCTTTTGAGCCTGTCCTAGAACTAACTTTTGTAGACCAGGCTGGCCTCAAACTCACAGAGATCTATCCACTTCTTCCTCCTGAGTGTTGGATTAAAGGTGTGTGCCAGCACCGCCCAGACAGGAATATGTTTCTTAAACTTAGAATTTAACTATAATACCATCACTCTGCAACTTTCTACTCAATAGCCTAGTGAAAGAAGACTTAGTTACTTTTCACTCAGGAGTCTAACGTTATATCTCTGACCTGTGGATAGATGGGGTCTTAATATGAGCATTCTCTAAAGATTATATTTTAACAAGTATACTAACCTTTTGGAAGAAATTTTGTATTTTTTTTTTGGCATGAAATTCTGAAAACTGTTCAAATCCAATATTTAATGGGTTTTGCACCCTTAGATTAGTCAGAATTTATTAACCAAGAATCTGTGATGCAAGGCTTCTTTGTTTGTTTGTTTTGAAAAGGGGAGTCTCTGTGTGTAGTTCTAGCTGTTCCGGAGCTTGGTCTGTATGTATGCCAGGTTGGCCTTGAACTCTCGCATGCATGCCTGCTTCCGTGTCCTGGGTGCTGAGATTAAAGGCATTCACCACCACTACCATGAGGAATACTTGGTGCTCATTATAATTTCTGGAAAATGTTGTACTATTTTGCTATCACGGAACAGCATAGGTCAAGAAAGTGTGTGTGAGAGAGAAAGAGAGCTTTCCATTCACAACAGATTCCAAGCTTCGACAACTGAAATCCAGCATTGAAACAAAAATTTCTCTAACGTCCGCCATGTTCAGAAAGTCCAGTTTCATCCCATGCTTATTCAGTCCCAGTCCCGCTGGCCTTGGTGAGCTCCCAATAGATCAGCCCCACCATCTCAGTGGTCCTGACTTCCTTGCTCATGTTCTCCTTCCTTCTGCTCCTCATTTGGATCTTAAGAGCTCAGTCCGGTGCTCCAATTTGGGTCTCTGTCTCTATCTTCATCGCCAGATGAAGGTTCTAAGGTGATATGCAAGATATTCATCAGTATGGCTATAGGATAGGGTCATTTCACGTTCCCTCTCCTCAGTTGCCCAAGGTACTATCTGGGGACATCTCTCTGGACATCTGTGAGCCCGTCTAGAGTCAAGTCTCTTGCCGAACTGGCTTTGTGGGAGCCTAGCCTGTTTGGATGCTTACCTTCCTGGACCTGGATAGAAGTGGGAAGACCTTGGTCTTCCCGCAGGGCAGGGAATCTGGACTGCTCTTCATTCTCGAGCGGGAGGGGGAATGGAGTGGGGAAAAGCGGGAGAGGGGAATGGGAGTGGGGGGAGGGGGCGATGTGTGGAAGGAGGGGGAGGGAAATGGGAAATGGGGAGGAGGTGGAAATTTTTTTTCAACAACTAAAAAAAATAAAGAAAAAAGAAAAAAATTCTCTAATGGATAATATTTTAAACTATATGGAATGATTTTAAATATTATTTCTTTATAAATGCTTGAATCTATTATTTGAAATTCTCATGTATGTAAACAAATCTTGATCAAATCTATTCCTACCTCTCTCTTCTTCAACTCCTGCCAGTATATCCATCACACCTCCTTTCCAGCATCATATCGTCCTTTTGCATTTATTTGTTGATTGATTTATTAATCCTGCTAGTGGCGCTCATATGAGCATGGGTGTGGTGTGTTCCAATGGGTGGGAGAATGTACCAGTGGCCCTTTTAAAGAAAAGCCGCTCTTCCTCCTCCAAGAGTGGTTAATTGTCAATAGCCCTAAAATAGGTTTGTGGCCTCGAAAGCCCCTCCACCACCCTTGCTTGCATTCGTAATCAATTTGCTTTTGGGGAGGTTTTGTGTATGTAATACTGCTGCTGTGGGATTATGTGTGCAGTAATCATTTCATGTCAAAATGTCAGCATAGTCCCACACTCCTCCTCATGCCCCAGTTCTTACATTCTTTTTACTCATCTTTCCTGATGTTTTTTGAGCTATGGCAACAGACTGTGTTGTTTTGTGTGTCTCTGGAGCCTCTTTGACCTTAAATCATGGGGAAGTAACCTATATGTGGTATTGAGAATCACAATTCAATAACATGTTTTCTGGGAACAATGTTACTCAATAATGTGGAATCCTTCTGTTCAAGCTCCTTTAAATTTTAGTTAGCTTACAAACTAATGGAGTTTCATAAGGCGTTCATATTTCTTTAGGTTTTCAAACACTCATCTACACATTTCCCCACTCTCCTGTCTTTCCGTTCTTTTTTAAAAAATTCTTCTTAACTTTATTAACAGGGATGGAAGTGCGGGCGGAGAGGCTAGGTTGGAATATTTTTATTTTATTTTATTACTTTAAAAATAATACCAATCCAAATCCCCACTCTCTCCCCTCCTCCCACTCCCTCCACACACCCTACCACCCCATCCCCATCTAATCCTGAGAGGGCAAGGCACCCTTCCCTGTGGAAAGTTCAAGGCACTCCCTACTATGTCTAGGTTGAGCAAGGTATATATCTAAAGAGAATAAGATCCCCCAAAGCCAGTACATGCAGTAGAGACAAATCCCAGTGCCACTGTCTGTGGCCCCTCAGTCTACCCCAACTGTCAACCACATTTAGAGGGACTAGTTTGATCCCATGCTCATCCATTCCCAGTCCAGTTGGAGTTGGCCATTTCCCATTAGCTCAGGCAAACTATCTCAGTGGGTGAACCACCTCATGTCTTGACTTCCTTGCTTGTATTCTCACTCCTTCCACTCTTCAACTAGATCTTGGGAACTCAGTCCAGTGATCATATGTGGGTCTCTGCCTGTTTCCAACTGTTGTTGGACAATGGTTCTATGCTGATATTTAAGATAATTATCAGTCTAACTACAGAGCAAGGCCAGTTGAGGTATCCTCTCTTTTGCTTGGGGTCTTAACTGTGGTCATCCTTGTGGATTCTTAGGCACTTTCTAGAGCCAGGTTTCTTGCTAACCCCATAATAGATGCCCCCCTCAATCAAGATATCTCTTTCCTTGCTTAAATAATAATATCATTATTATTTAAATAAGCTATCATTGCTGTTTTTGAACTTAGCCATTCTGACAGGTGTAACATGGTTTCTCAGAGTTGTTTTGAATTGTATTCCCAATAGCTAAGGAAGTTGAACATGTCCTTAAGTAACTTTTGACCATTTGAAATTCTTCTTTTGATATTTCTCTGTTTAATTCAGTACACCATTTTAATTGGGTTATTTAGAATTTTAACGTTTAATTTCTTGAGTTCTTTATATATTTTGGAGATCAGAACTTTGTCTGGTGTAGCGTTGGTGAAGATATTTTTTCCCATTCAGTAGGCTGCCTTTTTGTCTTTTTGACTGTGTCTTTTGCTTTACAGAAGCTTCTCAGTTTCAGGAGGTTCCATTTATTTATTGTTGCTCTTATTGTCGGTGTTACTGGAGTTATATTTAGAAAGTGGTGTTCTGTGCTCATGCATTGGAGGCTACTTCCCACTTTCTCTTCTGTCAGGTTCAGTGTGGTCAGATTTATAGTGAGATCTTTAATCCATTTGGACTTGAGTTTTGTGCATGGCAATAGATATGGATCTATTTTCATTCTTCTACAGGTTGACATCCAGTTATGCCAACACCATTTGTTGAAGATACTTTCTTTTTTCCAGTCTAAAATTTTAGCTTCTTTGTTAAAAAGCAGATGTTCATAGGTGTGTGAATTAATATTGGGGTCTTCAATTCGATTCCAATGGTCATCGTCTCTGTTTTTAAACCCATACCAAGCTGTTTTCATTACTATAGCTCTATAACAGAGGTTGTTGTCAGGGAAGATAATGCCTCCGGAAGTTCCTTTATTGTATAGGATTGTTTTGGTTATCCTGTTTTTTTTTTTTTTTTTTTTGTTTTTCCATATGATGTTGATTATTTTTCTTTCAAGGTCTATGAAGAATTGTGTTGGGATTTTGATGGGCATTGCATTGAATCTATTAATTGCTTTTGGTAGAATTGCCATTTTTACTATGTTGATCTTACCAATCCAAGAACATGGGAAATCTATCCATTTTTTTTTTTTGGTATCATCTTCAATTTCTTTCTTCAAAGACTGAAAATTATTGTCAAATAGGTCCTTCACTTTCTTGGTTAGTATTACCCCAAGATATTATATTATATTATATTATATTATATTATATTATAATATTATTTGTGGCTATTGTGAAAGGTGATGTTTCTCTGATTTCCCTCTCAGCTTCTTTATCCTTTGTGTATAGGAGGGCTACTGATTTTTGAGTTGATATTTTGTATCCTGCCACATGACTGAAGGTATTTATCAGCTGAAGGAGTTTTCTGGTAGAGTGTTTGGGGTCAACTATGTATACTATCAAATCATTTGCAAATAATGAAAGTTTGACTTTTTCCTTTCTAATTTGAATCCCCTTGATCTCCTTATCTTGTCTCATTGCTATTGCTAAAACTTCAAGAACTATGTTGAAGAGATATGGAGAGAGTGGGCAGTCTTGTCTTCTTGATTTTAATGGAATCACTTTGAGTTTCTCTCCATTTAATTTGATATTAACTGTTAGGTTGCTGTATATTGATTTTATTATATTTAGATATAATCCTTGTATCCCTAATTTTTTCTCCAAAACCTTTATTATGAAGGGGTGTTGAATTTTGTCAAATGCATTTTCAACAACTAATGAAATGATCATATGTTTTTTCTTTCAGTTTATTTTCTGATGGATTATATTGATAGATTTTCATATGTTAAACCAGCCCTGCATCTCTGGGATGAGGCCTACTTCATCATAATGGATGATTTTTTTTTATGTGTTCTTGGATTTAGTTTGCCAGTATTTTATTGAGAATTTTTGAATCTATGTTCATGAGTGTGACTGGTATGTAATTCTCTTTCTTGATTGAGTCTTGGTGTGGTTTTGGTATCAGGGTAAGTATAGCCTCATAAAAAGTGTTTGACATTGACTAACTATTCTGTTTCTATTATGTGAAACAATTGGAGGAGTATAGGTATTAGCTCTTACTGAAAGTTCTGGTAGAATTCTGCACTAAAACCATCTGGCCCTGGGCTTTTATTGTTCGGGAGGGTGATTGTTTGTTTGTTTGTTTTTGTTTTTCATGACAGCTTCTATTTCCTTTTGGCTCATAGGTCTATTTAAATTGTTCACCTGGTGTTGAAATATGGAGCGGCGGGGCTGTGTCCCCAACACCCCGGCCACTTGGCTAGCTCATGCCCAAAATAACAACACACAAACTGTATTCATTTAAAGAACTGCTTGGCCCATGAACTCTAGCCCTTACAGGCTAATTCTCACACTTGGACTAGCCCATTTCTAGTAATGTGTGTAAGCACCCCAAGGTGCGCTTACTGGGAAGATTCTAGCCTCCGTCCATCATGAGTCTGAGCTTCATGCGTCTGCCTCAGAGCGCAGAGCTATTGAGTCTACCTGGGAGGGCTGTGCATGGCGTCTCTGCTCCAGCAGAGCTGTCGGGTCTCTCCGAGAGCAGAGCAGAGTCTGACCTCACTTCCTCTTCCGCCCAGAATTCTATTCTGTTTACTCCTCCCATCTATGTTCCAAGCCATGAGGCCAAGCAGCTGGTTTATTATAACTTAACCAATGAAATCAACAGATTGATATATGACACTCCCACATCAACCTGGTCTTGATTTAATTTTGGTATATGGTATCAATCGAAAAAATGTCCATTTCTCTTACATTTTCCAATTTTGTGGATCACAGGTTTTTGTTATAAGACCTAATGATTCTCTGAAATTTTTCAGTGTCTGTTGTTATGTCCTCCTTTTCATATTTGATTTTGTTAATTTGAATTTTCTTCCTCTGCTTTTTGATTAGTTTGGATAAGGGTTTGTCAGTCTTGTTGATTTTCTCAAAGAACCAGCTCTTTGTTTAATTGATTTTTTGTATTGTTTTCTGTGTTTCTATTTTGTTGATTTCAGATCTCAATTTACATATTACCTGTCTTCTTATCCTCCTTTTTGAGTCTGCTTCTTCTTCTTTTATACCTTTTAGATGTGCTGTTATGTCACTAATGTGAGCTTTCTTAATTTTCTTTATTTGGGCACTTAGTGCTATGAACTTTCCTCCTAGCACGGCTTTTATAGTATTACATAGGTTTAGGCATTTTGTGTCTTCATTTTTGTTGAATTCAAGGACAACTTTAATTTCTCTCTTTATTTCTTCCTTGACCCAAGGGTGGTTCAGTAGTTGACTGTTCAATTTCCTTGAATTTGTAGGCTTTCTGGGAGTAGTATTATTGTTATATTTTAACTTTACTCCATGGTGATCTGATTAGACACAGGGGTTACTCCAATTTTTTTGTATCTGTGGATGTTTGGTTTGTTACTGAGTATGTGGCCATTTTAGAGAAGCTTCCATGAGGTGTTTGGGTGGAATGTTCTATAGATGTCTGTTAAGTCCATTTGATTCATTATATCTGTTAGTTATCTTATTTCTCAGTTAGGTTTCTGTCTGGTTAACCTGTTCTTTGGTAAGAAAGGAGTGTTGAAATCTCTGAATTTTAATTTTTGTGGTTCAATGTGCAATTTAAGTTTTAGTAAGTTTTTTTTTTTTTTACATGAATGCTCTTGTATTAGTGGCATAGAAATACAGAATTGAGACTTCATCCTGATGAATTATTCCTGTTAGGAGTATAAAGTGTCCTTGTCCATCTTTTCTGATATATTTTAGTTTGAAATCAATTTTGTTAGATATTAAGATAGCCCCATCTGCTTGTTTCTTAGGTCAATTTGGTTGGAAAACCATTTCCCAACCCTTTACTCTGAGGTATTGTCTGTGTTTGAGGTTGGAGTGTGCTTTTTGTAAACAGTAGAATGCTGGTTCCTGTTTTTGTATCCATTCTCTCAGCAGAATGCTGGTTCCCATTTTTGGTTCCATTCTCTCAGCCTGTATCTTTTAATAGGTGAATTGAGTCCATTGTTATTACATGATATTAATGAGTGGTTGTTAACTCCGATTAGTCTTTGGTTGTAATGTTTGTGTGTTTCTTTTCTTTGGGTTGTATTGGTTGAGGGTTATCAGATATCTGTGTTTTTGTGGTTGTTGTTAGCTTCCTTTTGTTGAGGCTTTCCTTCTAGTACTTTTGTAAGCCTGGGTTTGTGGATACGTATTATTTAAATCTATTTTTGTTATGGACTATCTTGTTTCTCCATTGATGGTGAATGAAATCTTTGCTGGGTATAGTAGTCTGGGCATGTATCCCTGGTCTCTTAGTGTCTGCAGCACATCTATCCAAGACCTTCTGGCTTTCATGGTTTCCATTGAGAAGTCAGGTGTAATTCTGATAGGTTTACCTTCATATGTTACTTGACCTTTTTCTTCGCAGCTCTTAATATTCTGTATGTTTTGTGTTTTGATTATTATATGGTGAAGACATTTTTTTTTGATCCAGCCTAATTAGATGTTCTGTAAGGTTCTTGTACTTTCATAGGGATATTCTTCTTTAGGTTGGGAAAGTTTTCTTCTAAATTTTTGCTGTATATATTTTTTGTGCTTTTGAGCTGGAGTTCTTTTTTTTTTCTTTTTCTACCCCTATCATTCTTAGGTTTGGTCTTTTCATGATGTAACAGATTTTCTGAATCTTTTCTATTAAGAATTTGTTGGGTTTAATGTTTATTTGACCAGTGAGTCTATTTCCTCTATAGTATTTTCAGCACCTGAGATACTTTCTTCTATCTCTTGTATTCTGTAGGTTATACTTGTCTCTGTAGTTCCTGTTCATTTACCCAGATTTTTCATATCCAGCTTTCCTTCAGTTTATGTTTTCTTTATTACCTCTATTTCAGTCTTCAAGTCTTGAACTGTTTCATTTATCTGTTTGATTACTTTTTCTTGGTTTTCTTGGGTATCTTTGAAGGATTTATTAATTTCTTCTAACTTTTTTTGTCTTCTTTTCCATTTCTTAAAGGGAGTTTTTACTCCCTTTTTAAAGGACTCCAGTATTTTCAGAAAGTTATGTTTAAAGTAATTTTCTTCAATTCTTCTTGGTTAGAATGATCTAGTCTTTCTGTTGTGTGTCTGCTAGTTTCTGGTGTAACCATGTTGCTTTTTTGTTGAATTAGGAGCGGCAGGGCTGTGTCCCCGGCACCCAGCCGCCCGCATGGCTAGCTTATGCCCGAAATAATTACACGGAAACTGTATTCTTTCAAACACTGCCTGACCCATTAGTTCCAGCCTCTTATTGGTTAGCTCTTACATATTGTTCTAACCCATTTCTAATATTCCGTGTAGCCCACAAGCTGGCTTACCAGGGAGGATCTTAACCTGCGTCTGTCTGGAGCGGGAGAATCATGGCGACTCTCTGACTCAGCTTCTTTCTCCCAGCATTCTGTTCTGCTTTCTCCACCTACCTAAGGGTTGGCATATCAAATGGGCCCAGGCAGTTTCTTTATTAATAAGAAATCACTCCCACATCACTTTTTAGGATGTTGGAAGAATTCTTCCATTGGTGCCTATTTATGTCTTCCTTCAAATGAGACTTGCTGTGTCTTTGCATCTTGGTCCAATCCTTGTAGCTGTCTGAGTATTTGGGAGTTTTTCTTGGTCTGCCCTCCTAAGTCCACTCAGTATTTTAGCAAGCTGTGTTTCAAGTTCCACAGAGCTTGTGGGCGAATAGGCAGGTTTGGGGGTGTGGTGGATTGTTGGATAGCCTAGCTGTAGGAAAACTCCCCACTGGCTGGCTAGAAAAGCCTAGGGAGTTAAAGAGGACACCCTGGGTTTGTTCCACTGGTGAGGTCCCAGAGAGTGGGGCATCTGTCTGTAACCACTGACTTACCTCTTAGGTCTCCTCAGTACTTGAACACGCTGTGTTTCCTCATGTCTTTATTTCTGATTAAACTTTTACTCTCAGTATTCTCTCACAAATATTTTAAAGAACATATATTTTATTCCTTTCTCTTAGAATGGTTTTGATTAATAGTCAAAGCTCATAGTTTCTCAAACAGCTTTATCAGGCATATTTCATTTGGGTAAGGATTCCCTTGGTCCCTCACTTCTTGATCTTAGCCACTTTTGAACCATTCAGTCCCTGTATTCCCTATCTCTTCTTCAATTTCCCCTATATTATATTACCCTCTTTCCCTAAAGGTACTCCCAACTGATGGTCCATTTCTAGTCTTCTAGATTGCCTTGGTTACTCATTATACCATCTTTACCACCAACACACATTTCCCTGACTTGTATTCACAATCTCTACATTCATATCTCTTTTATTGTACTATATTCTATTCCTATGTACTCCCCACCAGTGGTCTGTTTCTAGATTGCCTTGGTCCCTCACTATACATCCCTACCACCCACATGAACCCTTCTGGAACTGTATCCCCAATCTCTATTTTAATTTCCCTTATTTTGTATTATCTTGCCTCCTGAAATATACCCCCCAACCAATGGTATGTTTCTAATCTCCTGGCTTCCACATGTTAAATACACAAAAGGAAAATATTCAAAGCTAAGAACATTATGTGATAGAGAACATGCAGCCAATGTTTTTAGGGGCCTAGATTATTTCACTTAGTACAATTTTTATCAGGTAGTCCCATTGGCACCAAATTTTATACTTTTATTTTAATATTTTCAGAGCTGAAGAATGTTTTATCATATATATGTGATATAGTTTCATTATATGTTTGTCAGTCAATGGACACCTGCACTATTCCATTTAATAATTAACAATTAAAAATTGCAAACAGAGTAGCAATGAATATAGATCTGCATGTGTCTCTGTTGGAGAATATAAAATTCTTTGTGCATATGTGCAAAAATGGTAGAGCTGAATTATATTTCTAGCTTTTTGAGAGACCTCAAGACTGATTTCCACAGTGGCTGAACTAGGTTATATTCCCACTAATAGTGTACAAGTGTTTCCCTCTCACCACATCAACACTAATATTTGTTTTCACTCATATTTCTGATAATGTACCTTGTGACTTGGTGAAATAAAATCTGAATAGTACACAGGTGTTATACACTTTTCAAAGTGTTAGATGTCATTGGTATTTTGTATTTTGAGTAATTACAGCAAAAGAATGGCAAGTTGATGCAGCACACAGAATAGAAGAAAATTTCATCAGCCTTTATTTGATAGAGATTTAATGTCTAGAATATACAAAGAACTTAAAAACTAAACAACAAGAAAACAAACAATCCAATTTCAAAAGACTATAGGATCAAACAGAAAGTTCTTAAGAAAATTTAAATACTAATTAGCAATCCTCTTCTTGAAAATAAATGACAACAATTAATAATAATTTTGGCATTGCCCCATGTCTCATACTGATATGAAGGGAATAATAATAGCAAGTGACTGCTAATCAAAAAATTGTGACATATAGTCCAGTATTTGGAAACAGGACAAGTAATTTCTCAACTGTAGTCATTATACTGGAGATTGGGAGAATATTTTGAGTTAAAAGAAAAATTATCGAGGTACTTAGAAGTATAGTATTTGAAAACAGACGCCGAGAAGAAAACAAATGCTTTATTTGAAAAATAAAGGAAGAGAGTGGACCTCCCATCAGAAAAATCAATGGTGAAAAAGGTGCTTTTTGAGACCTGTCTTTTCCAGAACCCTTTGAGCCTATAGAAACTGTTTCAACATAAATTTAATAGCAGGAAAATACTTATGGTTTAATTGATAAAAAAAAAATGCATCCCCAAATATGTTCAGTCTATTTGGCTACTGAATTTTATTTTTAGAGACAATCTAAATTAAACATTGGAAATGAGTGTAAGTAAGTGAGGCAGAGACAGGGAGAAGGGAAGCATTACCTGGGGAGTCCTGCTTATCAAGCATAAAATTGGAAAATGATTAAATAGGTAATCTTTTCTTTTATGAGGAACTACTATAAAAATATTAATGTGTTCTAACTGAAAAAGTCATTTGGGTTTTCACACTGGTAGCTTAGTTTAATAGTTTTTTTTCTTTTTTTTTTTTTTTGCTGTAAATATATGGAAAGGGATTTTCTCTTAAGATTGGAGGACTCAGACATATAAGATTGCTGTTTACTTAGAAGGGCCCAGACTCTGAGAACTGACTTGTTTTAAGTAAAGTAATGGGATACATAAATAACAGTACATGTAAAAATTTTGGTATTTTTAATCCTGACAAACTGAATATCAGTTACTCTTAATCAGTGTAACAGTTTTGTTGCTCAGATTTATATAGTCTACTGAACACTTGAGATAATTAACTATCAAATACAATGTTTATTTCTCCTATAAATTTGGTAGTTAGAATCTGTGTTATCTTGGCCCCATTGCTTTGGATCTGACCTGAGACAATCCAGCCCCATAGAAATACAAATCAAAACAATTCTGAGATTCCATCTTAAACCTGTAAGAATTGAAAAGATCATTCTTCCATTGAAGGACATCTAGGTTGTTTCCAGGTTATGGCTATTACAAATAATGCTGCTATGAACATAGTTGAACAAATGCCCCTGTCATATGATCGGGCCTCTCTTGGGTATATTCCCAAGAGTGGCATTGCTGGGTCCAGGGGTAGGTTGATCCCGAATTTCCTGAGAAACCACCACACTGCTTTCCAAAGTGGTTGCACAAGTTTGCATTCCCACCAGCAATGGATGAGGGTACCCCTTTCTCCACAACCTCTCCAGCAAAGGATATCATTGGTGTTTTTGATTTTAGCCATTCTGACAGGTGTAAGATGATATCTCAAAGTTGTTTTGATTTGCATTTCCCTGATCGCTAAGGAGGTTGAGCATATCCTTAAGTGTCTTTTAGCCATTTGAATTTCATCTGTTGAGAATTCTCTGTTCAGGTCAGTGCCCCATTTTTTAATTGGGGTAATTATGCTTGTCTGTTCTTTATATCATGGAGGTCTTTTCATCTCCCCTTGGCATAAACAAGGACTATGAGTAATAAACTTGAGGCTGTTCCAGTTTCCACTGAAACTCCCTCTGACACTATCTTCTGTGCATTGTCATTACTTTCACCAATCATCATTCCCTTTTTCAGGATTGCACAAACAAGTCATCCAGTCTTGACAGTGACTTTATGAACTAAATGGATCTAACAGGTATCTGCAGAACTTTTTATCTAAACACAAAATAATATGTCTTCTCAGCTCCACAAAGAAAACTCTCCAATATTGACCACATACTGGTTCACAATAGAAGTCTCAAAAGAAACAAGAAAATGTCAATAATCCCTGCATTTTATCAGATGGCCATGAATCAAAGCTAGATATCAACAGCAATAAAAACAACAGAAAGCCACAAACTCATAGAAACTGACCAACTCTCTACTGAATGATTACTGGGTCAAGGCAGAAATAAATAACCAAAGATTTCCTAGAAGCCAATGAAAATGCTTATCCAACATACCAATCTTATGGGATACAATGGAATCAGTGCTATGAGGAAAGTTCATAGCACTAGGTGCCTTCTCAAAGAACTTTGTGATATTTCATACTAGCAACTTAACAGCACACTTGAAAGTTCTAGAACAAAAAGAAATAGAAGAGTAGATGCAGAAAACAATCAAACTGAGGGATTAAATCAACAAAATAGAAACAAAGAGAACAATACAATGAATAAGTGAATCAACATGTTGGTTCTTTGAGAAAATCAAGATAAATCTTTATCCAAACTCACTAAAAGATACAGAGAATATCAAAATTAACACAATCTGAAATAAATAGGGCAATATAACAACAGATACAGGAAATCCACAGAATCATTAGGCCATACTTCAAAAAACTACATTCCACAAAATGGGAAAATCACAATAAATATGTTCAGACATATTTTTGGGAAGATATATCAGTGGGTAAGAGGCATCATTCCATTCAATTCTTGACCCTATGTAAAAATAACATTGACATAGATGCATCTGATACAGGTATTTACAAACCTATCTCAAGACAACAAAGATAAATAATGAATGAGTATGCATGGGTTTATGTATTTACAGAAAATATACCTCCCACATAATATGTAACACATTCCTAAGACTGCAACCACACAATACATACTTAATTCAACAATGTAACAGATAAGGTTCAGAAAACTTTCGAAACTATGAATGTACTTTTTCAAAAGCATACATTTACTAGCATAAATAAAATTTATTTTATAGATATATTAAAACCTGAAGAATATAAAATAATAGACCATTTATTTAAATGAATCAAAGAGGATTTAACAATTCCATAAGAAAATGAGGGCCATAAGATTTGTGAGCTAAGCATCAACACAAGCAATGGACCTCTCATACCTAGGGCACAGAAGGAGAAATATTACAGATTCAAGGACACTGAAACCAACATAGTTATATGATTTCCTCCCCAATGATATATAAACAAATAAAGTCTTGAAATAAAATTATGCAGTTCTTGAAGTAAAAAGTAAAATGACTGTACTCAGAAGCTTAAATGGCCAAATGTCGGAATATACATCTCCTGGAAAGAAGTGATTCAATAGGCAGATAAGCCTACTGAAGCTTCTGAAGAAAGGTTACAAGGCAATCTGTTATTCTTCACAAGATGTTGGTAAGGTCCTATTGCTGGAGAACACATGTACAACTAGTTAAATATAGAGAAATTTAGTTGGAACCTACCTAGAACTTTCACCCCTAATGACTTGTGTTCAGGGTAGTGGTTAATCTTCAGCACACTACCAAAGGATAAAAGTAAACACCAACCAAGCTACAACCCTTTGATCTACAGTGATAATCTGCATGCAAGTGTAATAGAGGCATAAACCTTGTGGTACTAACTATCCAATATATGATTTCAGTTAAGGTCTGCTCTGTGAGATGAATTCCATCCCAAACACTGCTGGGGTGGCTAAGAACCAGGGGTCTAAGGGAGATTTAAAAAGTACTATTTTTGCTGAAGGAACCTAGCAACAATATCCTTCCTAAGAGCATTTTGATTACTCAGCCATCATCAGAGAAGCTTCTTCCTACAGTTCGTGAAATAAATGCAGAGTCCCAAAGTGGGAAAATATGAAGAGTGTGAAAGACTTTGGAATAATTGGTACGACATAAGATTTCTTTATTAGTTCCCTCCCCTCACAGTTTATGGAACTCTATAGGAGAGGAAGCAGAAAGAATGTAAGAGCCAGAAGAGATGGGTCAACACAAGGAAATGAGGCATTCTAACAAGAGCATATAGCCCATGAACATATAAACTCATAGAGACTGTAGCAGCATGCACAAGGGCTTTAGATGTCTGTACTAGGTGGGGTCCAAAGCTGGGAGAACAGGTGAACAAAAGCCACGTCCCTAACACAAAAGCTATTGACAGTTGATAATCACTCACAAATAAAAAATTAATATTCCCTAACGGAGTCTTATAGGGGATATTCTTAAAGAACTCCAGCATCCATGATTAGCAATAGATGACCAATACAAAATGAACTCTATGGTATTTTTGGAGGAAATTTCATTTTTTTTTGTTTTGTTTGCTTCATAATGCTTTATATGGAATTTTTCTTTTCTTGTCTTACTCTGCAACTTTTTAAATTATATAATACAGTTTTCAATTTTGTGATTTTAAGGAATTTCTATATGTGCCAATACATGTGTTTCTATGCATATATGGGTTTCTCCTGTTTTCCTTTGGCCTTTGTTATAATGCTTATTTATTTTGTCTTATTTGGGATTATTTTATTTTATTATTACTTTTTTTCTTTTAGATGTTTGTTTTTTGTTTGTTTGTTTTTAATGTGAAACACCAAGAAAGGAAGGGGATTTGGGTCAGTATGGCGGTAGGGTTAATCTGGGAAAAAATGGGGGAAGAGGAACTATAATCAGAATACATTGTACAAAACTTAATTTTCATTGAAAAATGTAAAAAGAGAAGGAAAGGGTTACAAAAATATAAGTAAGCATTTTATTAAAAAACATAGTGATAGGCTATTCTTAACGACAAAGATGAACAGATACTGCAAATATCAAGTTCTGGAGTACCACAGAGTGTAACAGGAAGATGCAATACTGGAGGATATTTTTACATCTCTAATAAGAACGTAATAGAAAAATTCCTGAGAAGACATTGAACAAATCCCATTCTCAATGAATTTTGAGAAATCTTCAATATATTATAACACAGATACAAAACCATGAATTGAACTGGATTTAACAGAATTTTCAAGATAACATAATAAAGGGGATAAAAATCAGGATTGATCCCTATGACTTGGAATGTGATGTGGATGGGGATGGGCAAATTGCTCAATGACTTAAAGTTGTGTTGCTTTTCCAGAGGATCTTAGTTCACTTTCCAGGAGGCTCACAAACTCCTGTTACTCCAGATCTAGTGGAATCCAGTGCCTCTGGCCTCTGTAGGCAGTGGTTACTTATGGACACATATACACAGAGATACATACACACATAACTAAGACATAAAGACAATGTTCAAGGTTTATGTTGCAATTTAACATATTTATGAAAGTCATAGTAAGAACTGCTTTTGATGATGACACTAAATTAGACAAGTGGAACAAATTATGAAGTTGGAAAATGAATGCATGCATCTACAATCAGTGTATCCCTGAATATCAATGGTTACTCATAGTCCTTTTACAGAAAGATGTCATTGCATTTATTTTTTTTTATGGACAAAAAAAATAAAATCAGATGCCTCAAAGCAACAGAAATACAATAAATAAAATTTTTCAGTAGCAAAATCATGCACCCACTGCAACAGGAACAAGGAAAAAGTGATAAAGTTTTAGAAATGTTTAAAGCGCCTGTGTATGCTTGGTGCCCACAGAAGCCAGAAAAGGGATCAGATTCACTGGAAATGGACGTTATATTGTTGAGTCAGGATGCAAGCTCTGGGAACTGAACCAAAGCCCTCTGTGTAAGAGCAGATATGCTCTTCACTGCTAAACAATATCTCTAGCCCCAAATGCTATATTTTCCCTGAAACAGTTGACAGAATCTGTTTTTAAAATTTGTTTATTTTTCTAAATATATTTATTCCTAGCCTCTGCTTCATTCAAATAATTCAGTGCCCATGAACAGCCATAAAAAAGAACTAGTAATTATTTTCATAGTGGAAAATTAAATGTAAGTCAATACTGGAATTATAGGATAACATATGAGCACAGAATTTCATTTAATCATTTGAAGACCTGGTTCAAACTACCCCTATTAACTAAGAGGGATCCCTCCCTACACTATTTGTTAAATAACAAAGTTAACACACTCATACATAATAATTACAAAATGTGTGATTTAGGAACTGGAGAGATAGCTCACTTGTTAAGAGCACTGACTGCTCTTGCAGAGACACAGATTCAATTATCAGAACCTCAGTAGTGGCCAATAACCACCTGTAACTTCAATTCTAACCAATCAAATGTCCTCTTTGATCACTGCATGCCACTAGTACGTATGCATATATGCAGTCAGACTACCCATATGCAACCAAAAGAAGTAAATTATTTAAAAAGATTTTTTAAATAGGTGAGCTAAGGTCTGTATAAGAACAATAATAATTTTAAAATAACAATAATCATTTAAAAACTATGTTGTGTGTGGAAAAAAGAAGTATGTTTTTCAAAGATCATATAAAGCCAGAAATATGCATAATTTGAAGTACTTAATTACATTCTTATAATATTACCCCACCCTAGGCTCTAGACTGACTAGACAAATAGCAGTGAAAGAAAATGTCTTTTATGTTGGATGAAAGTCTCAGTGGGACAGTGTAAGCACAAAGTGGTTGGGAAATTTCAGAAAACAAACATGTTTTTACTACAAGAAAAGTTGGAAGGAAGTTAAATAGGTTATGATTACCTGGAAAACTAAAGTGTGTCACATTTCTGTAGAGTTAGAAGATTTCTGTTGCATATTTTAAAGGATTACATATCCCAATTAATTCTTTCTGAATAGTAAGCATTCAACTGGAAAAGTGAATTACAATTTTGTCTGTTATTCTGAGTACCTAATTTAATTTCTATTCTAGAGTCCAGTGGGAGCAATGCTTAGGAACCTTTAGCATTTCAAAGCATACTTTTCAAAGCTCCTGATCGTCCTTTTCCAACTGGAAAAGTCCCCAAATGAATTGTAAATCAATTTTATTGAAGAAACTTGGTAGGTCTATCAGCGTATTAAGCAAATATTACTGTAAATTTCTCAATGGAAATTTGCATGCTTTCTATTATTGAGAGAATTTTTCATGGTTGAATTAGAACTGTATTGGCCTTTTGTTGTATGGTGATTTTATTTTATTTTTTAATTTTATATCAGCTAATTTCATGGGGCAAATTCATAGCAGTGTTACATTTTTAAGGAGTTGTCATAGTCTGTGTGTATTCATGTGTACTTTTTAAAAAATAAAGCACTATTGCCTCTATCCGTCACAAGTATGTACCTAATGAATGGTGACTGATTTATTGACAATGCTGTATTACAACAATGTATCTTATTGCCAAGAATTTCTCTTCAGTACATGACTTCTTATATTATTCTTAAATATATGAAGTTAGTGTTGTAATAGGAATGGCGGGGCTGTGTCCCTGGCACCCGGCCACCCGCATGGCTAGCTTATGCTCCGAAATAATTACACAGAAACTGTATTCTTTTAAACACTGCTTGGCCCATTAGTTCTAGCCTCTTATTGGCTAGCTTCTACATATTTATCTAACCCATTTCTAATATTCTGTGTAGCATCATGAGCTGGCTTACCAGGAAAGATCTTAACCTGCGACTCTTTGGAGTGGGAGAATCATGGCGACTGCCTGACTTGGCTTCTTTCTCCCAGCATTCTGTTCTGTCTACTCTGCCTACCTAATTTTCTGTCCTATCAGGCCAAGCAGTTTTCTTTATTAGTTAACCAATGAAAGCAACAGATAAGATACAAGCCCCACTTCCATCAAGTTAGTATAAGTGTTACATTAGTAAACTCTGCCTTAAGCCTTAATACAAAGAGATAAGTTCTTATTTATTCATGATTTTTTTTTTCTGAGACAGACAGGGTTTCTCCATAGCTTTGGAGCCTGCCCTGGAAACTAGTTCTTGTAGACCAGGCTGGCCTTGAACTCACAGAGATTTGCCTGCCTCTTCCTCCTGAGAGCTGGGATTAAAGGCAAGTGCCACCACCACCCAGTAAGAGAGAAGTTCTTAAAGGAAAATGACTTGTTTGGGATCAGTATTGCAGTTTTCTTTACAAGTTCAAATAGATGCAAAACTTTAGATTGCTGGCAGGTAGGCAAAGTGGTAATGTCAGAAAGGATGCTGTAAGTAAAACTGCTTACTCATGGCCAGGAAAAGGACATGGCTCTAATTCCACTTAAGGACATTCCCTCAGTGGCCTAAGGGCCTTTCACTAGGCTCTACTTTCTAAAGATTGTACCAAATTTTTATAGTGCCATGTTAATGATCAAGCCATTGAGATATAGGCCTGTGGGGCAGTTGTTCTGACCACTGAAACACCCCAAAATACTTCCTATAAGACTAAAAAATCCCAAACTATTCATGGGGACCTTGGGGAAGGGCTGAAGGGGCAGGAGAGGCAGGGAGGGGAGCAGAGAAAAATGTAGAGCTCAATAAATATCAATAAAAAACTATTGCTACACTGCTTCACTTTCTTATCCTGGGCCATGAACACACACACATACATACTTTTTTGTGTATATATGTGTGTGTGTGTGTATATATATATATATATATATATATATAGTAACAATGGAAAGATTTTCCCCTCATGAAACATTTGTTCTATTATTTTTTTAAAGAATTTTACATTTTTAATTTTGTTTTATGCTTCAAAAATAGTTATGTTGTAGCTATTTAAAATGTTGATTAAATACACATATTACAATCTAATTTTTCCATTTTAGCTTGTCATATTCATTGTATAACATCTAAATGAAACAAAATATTAAAGTACCATCATATCTAAAATTTTTCTTTAGAAAGGTCACATATCATTTTCAATTGTTCTGAATTCCTCATAAAACTTTTATACTTAGTCTACATATAATCCACATTGAAAATTTACAATGATATTTATGTTAGTGATGCCCTTACTATTATGGAATTGATAGTCATACTTTATCAAATATAGTCTACTGTGTGAGTATAATGGGTATTTCAACTCAGTGAACAAAGGGTAAGTAAAACCTGAATAAATGTGTGTTGTTGATATGAATAAGGCCATATCAGCATCCCATAGCCTTAGAACCAAAGGAACGTGGAAGTCTTTCCTTAAACAGGGTAAGACTCAGAAGGGTTCCAAAGTCTTTTTCTGTGTTCAGATGTTGACACTGTGCACAGATAATGTCCACGATATCTCGACCCCACACCTAATACTTTTGTCTAAAGTTTGATACACTACTAAGTTTTCCTACCTGGTATAGGAGGGTCTCCTTTCTATATGTTGTTTTCATTGGTTGAATAAAGAAGCTGCCTTGGTCTTTTGATAGGGCAGCCCTTAGGTGGGTGGAGTAGACAAAACAGAATTCTGGGAGGAAGAAAGCAGAGGCAGGGAGAGCCACCAGTCATGAAGCTTCCAGGTCAGACGTGCTGAATTTTTCCCGATAAGCCAAGACCTCATGGTAACATACAGAGTATTAGAAATGGATTGAATGAAGATGTGAGAATTAGCCAACAAGAGGCTAGAGCTAATGGGCCAGGCAGTAAATTAATTAATACAAATTTCCATGTGATTATTTTGGGCATAAGTTGGCCAGGTGGCTGGGACAACAAGCCACCTGCAACCCACTCTTCCCCATTACTACACCTACCAAATTAAACAAACATGTCTCTTACTCCTTGAACCATCTGTATAACATAATCTGATGATTCATCTATCCTTATGTGATAATTCTACCTATTTGTTCAACTGCATTTCTCTGTTAAATTATATATAATAAACATGTGGAGCTTGGGAGGGGAGAGACTCTGATTTCTCCATCAGTGAGCTCAGTCTACATATCTGTCTTTTCTCCATTTCCTCTTCATTCTATTCAGGCAAGTCCCTGGAGCCCTGTAGCAGTAGAGTTCTTCAAGCATTTAGATGAGTTTATGTGGGAGATATATAAATAATTGATTATAAACATATTATATATTATTGAAGCAATATTAAAAATTTGAAGCTCCAAAACAATAATAAAATATTGACATGTTCTGATTTAACATATTAATATCATTCAATTAATATTTAGATTTTAAATCTATACTTATGTATGTAAAATATGCATGCTTAATTGCATTGAGACAATGCATGATCCATCCCTTCCCTTGTGTGTTTCATTTGTTAGCATGAAGAAAAGCTTTCTAAATATTACCTAACAAATAATCTTTAGAATCAATATTTTTATAGGGATATGCTGTGTTTGAACTCAGCATCTCTTCCTCTCTTAGTTCCTCTTAATGACTTTTAAAGTGCCCTCAAGATATATACACTTACCATAGTCCCTGACTTCAAACTATACTACAGAGCTACAGTACTGAAAACAGCCTGGTATTGGCATAAGAACAGACAGGAGGACTAATGGAACTGAATCAAAGACCTAGTCATTAATTCACACATCTTCTAAACCTGATTTTTGACAAAGAGGCAAAAAATATAAATGGAAAAAAGAGCGTATTTAACAAATGATGCTGGCAAAACTGGATATCAACATGTAGAAGAGTAAAATAGACCCTTGTCTCTCACCATGAACAAAACTCAAGTCCAAATGGATCAAAGACATCAACATAAAGTCACCCTCCCTGAATATTATAGAAGAGAAAGTAGGAAGTACACTTGAACACATTGGCACCAGAGACCGCTTCCTAAATATAACCTCAGCAGCATAAGCTCTGAGAGAAACAATTAATAAAAGGGACCTCCTGAAACTGAAAAAGCTTCTGTAAAGCAAAGGACAAAATCAACAAGACAAAATGACAGCCTACAGAATGGAAAAAGATCCTTACTAACCCCACATCAAACAGAGGTCTGATCTCCAAAATATCCAAAGAACTCAAGAAATTGGTCATCAAAAGAACAAACAATTCAAGAAAAAATGGAGTACAGACCTAAACAGAGAACTTTCAATAGAGGAATCTAAAATGGCTGAAATACACTTAAGGAAATGTTCAACATCCTTAGAGATCATCAGAGAAATGCAAATCAAAACAACTCTGCGAATTCATCTTACACCTGTAAGTAAATGGCTAAGATAAAAAAACACTGATGACAACTTATGCAGGAGAGGTTTTGGGGTAAAGGGAACACTTCTGTATTGCTGGTGGAAATGCAAACTGGTACAATCCCTTTGGATGTCAGTGTGGCAATTTCTCAGAAAATTAGGAAACAACCTTCCTCAAGACCTAGTTATACCACTTTTGGGTATATATCCAAAAGATGCTCAATCGTGCCACAAGGACATGTGCTAAACTATGTCCATAGCAGCATTATTTGTCACAGTCAGAAGCAGGAAACAACCTAAATGCCCCTCGACTGAAGAATGGATAAGGAAAATGTAATAAATTTACACAATGGAGTACTACACAGCAGAAATAAAACATCTTGAATTCTGCAGGCAAATAGATGGAGCTAAAAAACATCATTTTTATGTAACCCAAACAAAGAAAGACAATTATCACATGCACTCACTAACAAGTGGTTTTAAACATAAAGCAAAGAAAACCAGCCCACAAATCAGAATCCTAGAGAACTTAGACAACAATGAGGACCCTAAGAGAGACATACATAGATCTAATGTACATGGGAAGTTCAGAAAGACAATATCTCCTGAATAAATTGGGAGCATGGGGACCTTGGGAGAGGGTGAAGGAAAATGGGAGAGATAGGGAGTGGAGCAGAGAAAAATGTAGAGCTCAAAAAAAAAAATAAATAAAAATAGATATTTGCTTATGATAGCAAGATTTTGTGGCAATGATGTGTGCTGAAGCACTAAGAGACTTGTAAACTTTTCTCAGTTAGAGACTGTAATAGTTGCACTGAAGCTTGGTGATATGATAATGAAGACCAAAAGAGATGAAGAAAATGTAGGTCAAATCAGTGTCAGCAGTCAATATGGAGTGAATACTCTGAGCAGATGATATCTGTAGTTCCTAAAAGAGCAATCTCAGGCTGACCATGGTGCAGTACTGCCCAGTATCCCTTCAACCTTGCTTAGTGTGAAGCACAAGCCCAGAAGATAAGGCTTAAATTACACCCTCTGTCTGCAATCATAACATCTTAGGAAAACGTGTTCCTTACATCATGGGCAATGTGTGACAGCTATGGTGTTAATTATTTACATGTGGTTTGCTTTCCCTTACTCTTTTCTTTGTGTCTCCCAATCTCTCAACCCCCACTTCTCACTTCCTAATTCATAGCATCTTAGCTATTAACTAGCTAATATACATGAGTTTTATAAAGTTATTACAAAAGCATCAGAACACAGTTGTAAAATTCTGTTTGAAATGGGTGCTCTTCTACATATAACTTCAGGTGGAATGAACAGGCTTCATAAGAAAGCTGGTTAGAATATAATCTTAATTAAAAAAGAATTCATAAATTTGTCTCAATTCATAAACAATTGAATTGAATTAGATTATAAATTTATAGATTCCCTAGTATTTGTGATGTAAAATTCACTCACATACTTACTAGGTATTTATACACAGACTTCTTTTCCTACATTTTCCATTGTTCTTCCAACTGTATAAGTAGTTCCAAAGGAAGATTCTGGAGCTGCGGTGCTCTAGGCAGATATGTTTTCTTGAATAAAGCTTATGTAGCTATGAGAACTATATCCAGCCCATAAGGAACCTAAGTAGGAAGGCAAACTTCTGATCACTAGATGATCTGTAGCAAAACAGTGCTTCCCTCATGAGGGCATACTTCGTAACTACTCATATAAAATGTTTGAATAAGTCACTGAAACACAGCTTTCAACATACACAATCAATAAATGTGACTATCAATAGTTTAGTTTTGCTATAAAAGTATAACATAGCAAACATATTTTCTTCTGTTCTAAATGCTTTTTCTAAATCAGAATTTCTGACAAAAAAATCTACCAAATGTGAAAAATATTGTCATAAGTATGTCATAGTCATCCAATGATTTAAGAAAAAATCAGGAACTCACGATGTGTGTTGAAGCCCCTGTGGGTCCAACACAGTTAATTATCTTCCCTAACTGGACTGAAACGGAGTCGCGAGGAATAATCAGACATAACTTACACAGTCTTCATGGAAGGACATCTCAGGGTCTTTTCTTCTGATGATCTCCTGCGTTTATTATTCAATTAGTTTATATACCATCACATCAATTGAGCGGGAAAATACATTAAGTTGTCTCCTAGGCAACCAGGTGAATGGGCTTTAGTCATGTCCGCCTCTACCTGAATGCTAGCTGTCACGTAGGCCTGAATTAGCATCTCTATAAGACACCCTCCAAATTACAAAATTAAGGAAGCACCAAACCTCCTGACCCTTAAGTCATCAGCTTCAGCCAACACCTCTCCTCCAGTGATCTACACTTATAACAATAGAGAAAGAGGAGCAGCACATCCTGGCTGTTGTTAAGCAGAGACAGCTTGTCTGCAGAGCTCCATGACCACCTCAGACCGGGTCTATGGCTTTTGTGCCATACAGAAATATGGGCCTACAGATGTGCAGCATGCAAATAACTAAGGCACACACAGAAAGTGCAGGAAAGTGTTTTTCTGTGCATATTTTGCATATTTTGGATATAGTCCATTTTCAATTTTATATTAAAGGAAGCTTTATGATAATTACATTACAGTATAAATGTTATAAGATAATAATATACTACTGCTTATAAAAGATATAGAGAATATATCATTTAGAATGAACAAGAAAGGGTTGTGGGTAGCTCAATGGTTAAGCCTCTGCTTAAGTTTTATGAAGTCCTGGAATTGTTACCTGACACTGAAAAAATAATAGGAAGAGAACAAAAGAATTAAGAAGAGAAAGACACAAAGACAGAGGGGAGAAAGCATGAAAATAGCATGGGGAAGGAAGAAGTGGTAGAGAAGGAAAGAAAAAGATAGAAGATGGCAAAAGAGGAAGGGGAGGAGGAAAAAGAGGAGGAGAGGGCAAAAGCAAACTATCTGAATGCTCATTTATGGTGTTCATGATAATATCCATGATAAGAGAACTTATAGTTTATTTTAGAAGACTAAATATATAAGAGAAATTTCACTGAAGTATGATTAAGTGAAGAAAGAGAAAACTAGAATGATGTGCTCCCTAAGAAAACTATCAAAACTGTAAAGTCATGATTTACTGAAGCACTATCAATAAGGTTTTTTACAAAGAAGTATGAAAATAAGCTCAGAAATTCAAAGAGGTAGGTTTAAATGCTGCAAAAATCGTCACAATTTGGAAAGTGCATGTTATTCTGTAAGTCATAAGTAGAATGTGTGATTAATGCTAAAATCTGTTCTCTATGAGTCTTGGTAAAAGTCAATGTTTTTTTTCTTTTTCTTTATTTATTTCTTTATTAATTAATTAAAGATTTCTGTCTCTTCCCCACCGCCGCCTCCCCTTTCCCTCCCCCACCCCCAATCAAGTTCCCCTCCCTCATCAGCCCAAAGTCAATGTTTTATAACAGGAATAGTAACATTGAAAACTGAAAATAGGAGAAAACCTGCATTTTGAAAAAAATTTGAATGGATAGTGATTAAAAATGGTTGATTGGTTAAGGTTAAAGAAGAATTAAAAAACTGTGATGTCCAAAATGATTACTAAGAAAAAGTGGATATGATAGTGTCTGCAGTTCAAGAGTTGTTAATGCAATTTACAAAAAAAACTATAATATTCATTGCATTTTAATATTTAATTATCAATTGTGTGTCTCCAAACCTTCTCATGCAGATTGGTATACTCATGTATGTGCTACAGGACAGATGTGTAGGTAAGAGGACAACTTGTGGGGGTTGGTTTCTTCCTCCATCATGTGAGTTGTGAGACTGAATTTAAGTCAGGTGACTTGGATAAAAGCTCCTCATTACTGAACGATCTTGAAATTCCCTATCTTCATTTTTAATGTCTGTAATTTCCTGTATGTTTAATGGGAGAAAGTTAAACTTTAGTGGTAGAAATGAGGGTGGGAGAAATGTTTACTTACACTATTTAAAATTACACTGTGTTACAGCTTGAAGAAGTACGTTAAACTCATAAGAGCATAGAATTGCACAGTAATTGAGTACATCTAAATCTACAGAGGTAAATGGCATATTTAACAAACTAATTTTTTTCATGGGAACCTCATTTCAGAAAGGTATTATTGTTACATACTGGTAAGAGTAAATATCAAGATGTGTATCTCCTGTTGAATTCAGTTCCGACCACTCCCATGGAAAAAGCCAATGGTAACTTCATATGATTGTTGTACGACACTGTTCTATTTCTGTTTTTCAGGCTAACTCTATGCAACAAACAGAAAAAATATCAATAATGGGTTCTCCAGTCACTATGAATGCATTCTTGTTATATATGCCAAAATACACTTAAAAAATAGGCACTTTCTCCAGCTCTGAAACAGCAACTGCTTTCAAATCTCGGCATGAATTTAGGCCTCTGAAAACATATCAGTTTTCCTATTACTGCAAAGCACTTTGTAATGTCTGATTTTATTTGTATTGACTTGATTCTAAAGAGAAAAAATTATCAATATCAATATTAATACATGGTTTTGGAAAATAAGACAACTCTAAAAGAATAAGTTAAAAAATTCACTGTTTCTATGAATTATTCATTCTTGAATGTTAATTATTAACAATAATTAATAATAACTAGGCATAGACTACAGAATTAGCCTACTATTTTCTAAAATGGTGTTTGTGCATATATGAATGTGAGTATGTATTTATCCACAGGATGGTATGTGTATATGTGTATATGTAGTCCTGACTTAGAAATATGTGTATGTGTATATGTAGTCCTGACTTAGAAAAAAGAATAGTGCAGAAGATTTTATTCTCTAAATTTTGGAATTGTGCATAAAAGTAGTGTGGGGTGTGTAAAGGCTTAAACTTATGGCATTTATACAAAATAACTTACATCTTCAGTTGTTCTGTTCATAGTTTGGTGAAAGACAGCCCAGGTGAGTGATATATTGAGGTTGTCAGATCGGAGTAATCACTTCAAAAATCCATTTTTAATACACAAATCTGTGAAGTTTATGGAGATTTAAGTACCCATTAACTCTTGAATGCTTTCTACAGCTAATCATACAAGGTTATATTCTAAAATCGTACTCCTGACCCATCACCCTGGTGAAGTGAATACTCTAGATTAAAACTCTTCTAATGACACACAAGGAAAAACTGCTCTCAAATGTGCTTGTCTGAAGTCAACACACCTATATCACTTTAATTACAATTTGTTGGATTGCTAAAATTAGGAGCAATCTTAGGTCAAATCAAATGAAGCTGAGTTAAAATTGCATTGTAATATGTTAACATAAAGAAATAAAATTATTTAAAAAGGAAAACAGAATGTAAATAGTGGACATGAAATTCTAATATACCTGTGATTTATATTTTGAAAGTAAAGAAGGAATTCACTTAACTGTTACATTTTTTTCAGACCAATTTGATTTTGTTTGGTTTTGCTTTGTTGGATCTGAGGTGTCAACAAAGCCGGAGTTGTTTGTCCACCAACTCTCAAGCCTTTCATGCTGGCCTCTTTAATGCATGTGTTCCTAAGGCCAGGGCAGCAAAAATATTTCTGAATTTGTCTAAAAGCTTCATATTATGTGATTCTTCAATGATTACAAGCTTTCTCCAATATACTAAAGCATGTGTAAACAAATGAAGCTGATTGACCAAGAGGTCTTTTCCTGAGACAAATATGCCCTAAAGAAGTTGTTCTTAAGCTCTGGGCAGAGCAACCCATTGGAGTTATAAGGACCCTTTTACCGGTGTCACCTATCAGATATGCCACATATTAGATATAGATTATGATTTGTACTGGTATCAAAATGAAGTAGCAATGAGATAATTTTATAATTGAGGGTCACAACTTGAATAATTGTATTAAAGGGCCACAGCATTAAGAAGGTTGAAAACCACCCTTCAGGGCCTAAAAGATTCTCTAGTTTGACGAATAGAGGCAGGAGCAGCATTTCATGTGGACAGTTATTAACGATAAATAATTAAAAGGAGAAAACTGTTTGCACTGTATTTTGTGAAGACACTATAAACACAAAATTTTTAAATTGTACAGAATCCAATCCTTTTGAAAGTTCCTTTTCCCTTTTGTTTTCTTACTTTTTTTTTTTTTTTTTTTTTTTTTTTTTTTTTTTTTTTGGCTTTTCAAGACAGGGTTTCTTTGCATCACAGTCCTGGAACTAGCTGTTATAGATAAGGCTGTCCTCAAACTCAAATAAATCCACCTGCCTCTGCCTCCTGGTTGAAGGCATGCACCTTCAGAGACTGGCTCTTACTTTCTATTTATACCCACTAGCAGCCCTGCCTTTCTATTTTGTTCTTTCATTACTGATGAAAATAAAGTATGTTTCACCATTGGCACCTATCTCTAAGTTACCCTTTATGTTCTCCTGTATGGATAATGGCAAATAAAAATTACAGTTTTAAAAAATGCATGTTTGGAAGTGACCTATGATAACCAAAATATCTTGGGAAAGAACCGATTATATAAGATCTTAGTTTTATGTACATAGGATTTGAGATTTGATTTAAAGTGAATTCTGTAAATATTTTCTAAAAATGACTTACTTTGAATCCCACAAGGTCCTATCGTGATCCACATATGAGATACATACAGTATGTACAGGTGAATTCAGTTAATGATGAAATAATCCATTCCTATTTATGCCCACATTCTTTTTTGTTTGTTTGTTTGTTTTAGTTGTTGCAAAAAAAAAATTCCCGTTTCCCTCCGCCTCCTTGCACACATCGCTTCCTCCCCCCACTCCCCTCCCCCTCTCCTCCTCCCTCTCAAGAATGGTGAGCAGTCCAGATTCCCTGCCCTGCAGGAAGTCCAAGGTCATCCCACTTCTATCAAAGATCAGGAAGGTGAGCATCCAAACAGCCTAGGCTCCCAAAAAGCCAGTTCATGTCTTAGAATCAAAACCTAGTGCCATTGTTCTTGGCTTCTCATCAGCCTTCATTGTCCGCCACGTTCAGAAAATCTGGTTTCATCCCACGCTTATTCAGTCCCAGTCCCGCTGGCCTTGGTGAGCTCCCAATAGATCAGTTCCACTGTCACAGTGGGTGGGTGCACCCCTCGTGGTCCTGACATCCTTGCTCATGTTCTCTGTTGTAATATGAAGCGGGGGGGCTGCGTCCCCAATACCCTGGCCACTTGGCTAGCTCATGCCCGAAATAACAACACACAAACTGTATTCATTTAAGAACTGCTTGGCCCATGAACTCTAGCCCTTACAGGCTAATTCTCGCACCTGGACTAGCCCATTTCTAATGATGTGTGTAAGCACCCCAAGGTGCGCTTACCGGGAAGATTCTAGCCT
>NW_026067934.1:2514491-2515516 GCF_014885135.2 Alexandromys fortis | reverse complement strand
GGCCTACAGGCCCATAGTTTCCAGCAGACATTTCCACAAAGCAGGAAATTTCAAAGGCAGTCACTATCTGCTTGTCCTGAAGAATGTCTTGCAGACTCTTTCATGAATCAGGAACCCCGAAAGACATCTCACCTTTAGGCAAGTTCAGCAGTCCTCTCTCTGCGGGTTCTCTGTGTCCAGTTTATATAATAGTCCAGGCAATAGCAGTTTCTTGCCCAAATGGCTATCAAACTCCATAAGGATCCTCTTCGATGCCCATCTTCCTCTTGAAGTAGATTGGTGATGACAGGAGCAGAGTGTCTCATTGTCATGAAAAGTCCTAAGTTATTAAAACATTGAAAATGCCATAGTCTATAATCTTTGAAAAATATGAAGAATGCCTATCTAAAATATATCTATGCACATCTAGAAAATCTTAACTACCATGACTACAAACTTAACTATTATTAATGATTATTCATTAACAACCTATATACATTACAAAATTAACCTTAATTTTAAATCACTAAAGCAAAATCCATATCAATGTAAATTAATCATACCTATATCATCTCCCCCTTTAAATGTAAAAGAACATATTTTACAAGAATATTTGGGAACATGGGCGCAGTTTTTTTGTCTCCAAACTGCTTCCTGCTGAATGGGGGCGTAGTTAATTAGGTCTTTAATGGTATAACCTGTGTGCTAGTTTCATCTCAGTTGGCAGTTGAGCGAAGCAATTTTCTGAAGATATTCACAGCAACTCTTCAGGAGGGCGTGGTCCATCATACCATATCCGAATAGAAGAAATGAACAGGGTCTCATCCTCTGTGAAAACAAAAAAAGAAACTCCTTTCCAAAGTATCATGTCCTTAGATCCAAATTTCAAAGTCAAGGCATCAAAATCTCTACGATGGATTAGTTCAGCAGCATTTATAAACAAATATCTTTTGGCAGCTGTTGCTCCTTCCTCAGCATTCAAACAATTCAAAGAGAGCATAATAGTATACAGTATCAAGATTCTCTGTGTATTTTCCATCTTTGTA
>NW_026067934.1:2508922-2511171 GCF_014885135.2 Alexandromys fortis | reverse complement strand
AAAGTTTAACTTCTTCCTTTCCAAGTCAAATCCCCTTGATCCCCTTATGTTGTCTTATTGCTATTGCTAGAACTTCAAGCATTATATTGAAAAGGTATGGAGAGAGTGGACAGACTTTTTGTGTTCCTGATTTTAGTGGGATGGCTTTGAGTTTCTCTCCATTTAATTTGATGTTAGCTGTCGGCTTGCTATAAATGGCTTTTATTACAGTTAGCTATGACCCTTGTATCCCTAATCTCTCCAAGACCTTTATTATAAAGGGATGTTGAATTTTGTCAAATGCTTTTTCAGCATCTAATGAAATGATCATATGGTTCTTTTCTTTCAGTTTATTTATATAATGGATTACATTGATAGATTTTTGTTTGTTGAACAAGCCCTGCATCTCTGGGATGAAGCCTACTTGATCATTATGGATAATTTTTCTAATGTGTTGGATTCCGGTTGCCAGTATTTTATTGAGGAATTTCGCATCTATATTCATGAGTGAGATTGGCTTGTAATTCTCTTTCTTGGTTGAATCTTTGTGTGGTTTTGGTATCAGGGTAACTGTAGCTTCATAAAAGGATTTCGGCAATGATTTTCTGTTTCTATATTGTGAAATACATTAAGGAGTATTAGGTCTTCTTGGAAGTTCTGGTGGAGTTCTGCATTGAAACCATCTGAACCTGGGCTTTTTTTGGTAGGGAGGTTTTTTATAACAACGTCTAATTCTTCGCGACTAACAGGTCTATTTAGATTGTTCACTTGGTCCTGGTCTAACTTTGGTATATGGTACTTATCTAAAAAGTTGTCCATTTCTTTAACATTTTCCAATTTTGCGGCATATAGGCTTTTTTAGTAAGATCTAATGATTTTCTGAATTTCCTCTGTGTCTGTGGTTATGTCTCCCTTTTCATTTCTGATCTTGTTAATTTGTATATTCTCTTTCTGCCATTTGATTAGTTTGTATAGGGGTTTATCAATCTTGTTAATTTTCTCCAAGAACCAGCTTTTTCTTCATTGATTCTTTGGATTGTTTTCTGTGTTTCTATTTTGTTGATTTCAGCCCTTAGTTTGATTATTTCCAGTTTTCTACTCCTCCTAGTTGAGTCTGCTTCTTTCTTTTCTAGAGCTTTCAGGTGGGCAGTTAAGTCTCCAATGTTTGCTTTCTCCGTTTTCTTAAAGTGGGCACTTAGTGCTATGAACTTTCCTCTTAGCACTGCTTTCATAGTGTCCCATAGTTTTGAGTATGTTGAGTCTTTATTTTCATTGAATTCAAGAAATAATTTAATTTCTTTCTTTATTTCTTCCTTGATCCAGGTGTGGTTCAGTAGTTGACTGTCAATTTTCCATGAGTTCGTAGGCTTTCTAGGGGTAACATTTTTGTTGAATTCTAACTTTAATCCATGGTGATCTGATAAGACACAGGTGGTTACTAATATTTTTTTGTAACTGTGTAAGTTAGCTTTGTTATCAAGTATGTGGTCAATTTTCGAGAAGGTTCCATGAGCTGCAGAGAAGAAGGTATATTCTTTCCTATTTGGGTGGAATGATCTATAGATGTCTGTTAAGTCCATTTGACTCATTACCTCCCTTAATCCTCTTATTTCTCTGTTAGCTTTCTGTCTGATTGAACTGTCCATTGGTGAGAGAGGAGTGTTGAAATCTCCTACTATTAGTGTGTGTGGTTTGATGACTGCCTTGAGTTTTAGTAATGTTTCTTTTACGTAAGTGGGTGCTTTTATGTTAGGGGCATAGATATTCAGGATTGAGACTTTGTCCTGATGAATTTTTCCTGTTATGAGTATAAAATGTCCCTCTCCATCTCTTCTGATTGATTTTATAAAGTCAACTTTGTTAGAAATTAGTATGGCCACACCTGCTTGTTTCTTAGGACCATTTGCTTGATAAACCTTTTCCCAGCCCTTTACTTTGAGTAGATGTCTGTCTTTGTGGTTGTGGTGTGTTTCTTGTAAACAGCAGAATGTTGGATCCTGTTTTCGTATCCAATCTCTTAGCCTGTGCCTCTTTATAGGTGAGTTGAGTCCATTGATATTAAGTGATATTAATGACCAGTGGTTGTTAACTCCGGTCATTTTTTTTTCGGTAATAGAATTTGTGTGTTTCCCTTCTTTGAATTGTGCTGGTGAAGGGTCATTAGATGTCTGAGTTATTGGGGGCATTGTTGTACTCCTTGAGTTGTGATTTTCCTTCTATTACTTTCTGTAAGGCTGGATTTGTGGCTACGTATTGTTTATTTTTTTTTT
>NW_026067934.1:2463151-2503276 GCF_014885135.2 Alexandromys fortis | reverse complement strand
CTATTCGGTGTTCTGTATGCTTCTTGAACCTTCATAGGTACATCTTTCTTTAGGTTGGGAAAGTTTTCTTCTATAATTTTATTAAATATATTTTCTGGGCCGTTGAGTTGCACCTCTTCTCCTTCTTCTACTCCAATTATTCTTAGGTTTGGTCTTTTTATTGTGTCCCATATTTCCTGAATGTTTTGTGATGAGAATTTGTTGGTTTTGCTGTTTTCTTTGATCAGTGTGTTTATTTTCTCTATGGTATCTTCAGTATCTGACATTCTTTCTTCTATCTCTTGTAATCTGTTGGTAGTACTTGTCTCTGTAGTTCTTGTTCGTTTACCCAGATTTTCCATCTTCATTCTTTTCTCGGTTTGTGTTTTCTTCAATACTTCCATTTCATTCTTTAAGTCTTGAACCGCTTCCCTTACCTGTTTGATTGCCTTTTCTTGTTTCTCTTGGTTTTCTTGGATATCTTTGATTGATTGATTTATTTCCTCTACCTTTTTGTTTGTAATTTCTAATTGGTTATGGCAGTTTTTCACCTGCTGTTTAAAGTCCTCTATTATTTTTTATATAATTCACTTTTGAGTCGATTTCTTCTAATTCTTCTGGAGTGGGGTGTACAATTCTTGTTTCGGAATCCCTGGATTCTGGTGATGTCATGTTGCCTTTCAGGTTGTTGGAGGAATTCTTGCATTGGTGCCTTCCCATCTCTTCCTTCAAATGGAGCCAGGAGAGTCCTGGTGTCTTGGTCCAGCCTTTGCTGTGACTGACTATCTGGGTGTATCTCCTCAGTGTAGAAGCAGCAACCGTTCCGTCCAGATGAAACTCATCAGCACCGAAACATGAACGCCTGATAATCCAATGACCAGTGGACAAACGGGTGAACTTGGAGGGCAGGGCGGGGTCAAGTAGAAGACAGGAGACACTGCTGGGCAAGCTGAAGGTGTGCCCGCGCTCCTTTCGGGTATCCTTGAGTCCTGCCTAGTAGGCAGGTACTCACCTCTCTGGGTGGGTAGACTTAGTGTAGGAGCAGAAAGCTGTTCCTGAGCAAAGGACCTTGCAGATCACGCAGGCTTGGGGGAGGTGTCATGTGTAAGAAAGACAGCCCTGCAGAAGGAGCTGTGGGAGGAGGGTTTGTGCTCTCTTCTGGGACAATCCGCCCCTGGATAGCACACACTCACCCATCCAGATGGAGATCCTCAGCACCTAAACAGGGAAGGCTGGTAGCCCAATGAGCCAGGGACAAAAGGAAGAACTTGGCAGGCAGGGCGAGGTCGATTAGAGCACAGGAGAGGCTGTCAGGCAAGCTAAAGGTGCCTGTGCTCCCTTTGGTGGTCCTTGAGGCCTGCCCGGTAGTCAGGCCCTCACCTCTCTGGGTGGGTCGCCTTAGTGTAGGAGCAGAAAACTATTCCTGATCAGAGGAGCTTGCAGATTACGCAGGCTTGGGGGTTGGGGGGGGGGGAAACGTGTGTAAGAAAGACAACCCTGCAGAAGGAGCTGGGGGAGGAGGGTTTGTGCTCTCTTCTGGCACAATCCGCCCCTGGATAGCACACACTCACCCGTCCAGGTGGAGCTCCTCAGCACCTAAACAGGGAAGGCTGGTAGCCCAATGAGCCAGGGACCTATGCCCACATTCTTAAACCTTGAAATTAAGTTGTGAGCTTTAGAAATGTCAGTGTGTTTCCTTTTCATGTTGTTCCACTTATTCATAGAGAACATAAAACATCATAACATAATTGTTTTCCCCAATATATGCATTTATCAGTTGGTTTAAATCATCTCTTTGTTCAGGGCAATATTACAACATAATTATTTATCACCTGGTTTAAATTATCTTTTCAAGTAAATTTATGTCAAGAAATATGTTCAGTTATAACCATTCTAAAAAATGAAGAAATAGGTAAGAAGTAAAATATACAAATGTGTCAATAACCATCTAAATTGTTCCTAACATTTGATAATTTTTTTCCCAATCATGCCTATTTGTATATATACAAGGATCTTTGGTACCTAAAGGTTCCATGGAAAAGCTCTGCAGTGTGTCAATTCTGACATTTAAATAATGTTAATTCTATATTACTATTGTTGACACTTTGTAATTATAAATTTGCCTGAAGATGCGAAAGCTATTATTGTTAGGGGGTCTTCTCAAATAAACACTTGTTTTACAAAGTGTTAAAGTTGGCAGTGACTCTCACATTTTTCTTTGTGTTATAGCTTTGGGAGATCTTTCTTGAACCTTTCCTCTTAAACTATCCAAGCTACAAAACTGTATACTCAGTCTTAGCTGACTTTGAACTCCACTTACTATCAAAGCACAGTATCTTTCTGGGTGTAGGCTTTCATCATTGTGAGTTGAATTTAACTGAAAGATTTCTGTGAAGAATGGAGAGAACTAAATTGTAAGTCCTTAAAAATTTATTTAGCATTTAACCAAACCTTAATTAGAAGAGTTTGGAAAGGCTGTGCTGAAAAAAAAAATAGATTTTAGAATCAGGTGGAATAGCTCATTTTCTGCAAAATCTTAGACAAACTTTAGTGTGGCCTAGGTTGTACTGCTTGTGTGATCTACCAGTTTAGTGAACACCTTAAGTATTAAGTGTACTCCTTAAGCTTGTAATAATAAAATCCATGTGATTATTATTCTGCCTCACAGAATGAAATAGATTTGAATTGCTCTTAAGTATTTAATAACTTAATAGATTCATTGGCCACTGAACCAAGACATATGCTACTTTATCTATTCTCAGGTTCCAAATTGTGTTCTCTGTCTTTCTTTAACTACTGCAGAAGGCTAAGCTATCTACCTCAAGTTATGTCAGAGTCTGACTCATTCATGTTTTTCAATGTATACATTGAAATCTCTCCTGTTGTGTATATGAATCATTATCAATGAGCCCAGGGCATGTGGACAATGATGTGTGGAAGAAATACCCTGATCTGCTGATCACTAGTATCCAACCATCTTTTCCCTCTACCAAAATCAACCCCCAAAAAGGAGAGGAAAGTTAGTGTAACATTTCTTCCCATGTCCGGTGGGCTCCTAAAAAGATACAGGATTCAATGTTGCAGGAAAACTAATCTACAGTGTAGACCTAGAAAACACTAGAGCTTTTACATGTTCTATAAATGCTATACTTAGGAAGCAATTCTAATGTAGATTCACATTAAACATTAAAAATTCAAGAAATATAACAATAATTTTAAAATCATGTACTATATTTTTGTTAATTATTATTTCCAAAAGTTGATTTTGAGTTAAATAAGTTATTTTTAAAAATATTCTGTATGACATGTGAAAATGCACCAAAATGTCTTGACAATATCTCACAGGGTAATTGAAATTGGTTATATCTAATATACTAAATTATTAAGTTATTTAACTTTGTTTTATATGCATTGGTGTGAAAATGTGAGATGCTCTGGAATTGGAGTTACAGGCAGTTGTGAGCCCCCATTTGTGCACTGAAAATTGAATACGGATCCTGTGGAATACCAGCTAGTTTTCTTTTTTCTTTCTTTTTTTTTTTATTTTCAAGACAGGGTTTCTCCATAGCTTTTTGGATCCTGTCCTGGAACTAGCTCTTCTAGACCAGGCTGGCCTCGAACTCACAGAGATCCGCCTGCCTCTGCCTCCCGAATGCTGGGATTAAAGGCGTGCGCCACCACCGCCCGGCTCCAGCTAGTTTTCTTAACTGCTGAGACATCTCTCCATCCCTTCATCTAGAATATTTTTAAACTGTCAGAATTTTCAGTTTAATCTAGTAAAGAAAGTTAAAATTATACCCACACCGTGATTTCAAATGAAATGACTTTACTAAGAACTTTTCTAGAGTTTAGAAATTGAACTATAAATACAATCTATTAGAAAATTTCCATTTTGACTGAAAAACTTAGCAGGCAAGACTCTGTGTTTAAATTCTGGATCTAAATGCTGTATCTTTACTTCTCACTAAATCAGAAAACATTAATATGCTACCTTGACGTACTCTGGTACAGCTACAAATATTCTCCATTCTGCTGGTCCACCTGGAATAGTTTCTCTCCACCTACTGGGCCCTGCTCACTAGCCCCTGCAGGCAACTTATGAAATAACCATACACAGGCTCATTATTAGTTATAGTCTCGTTGGCCTATTATCTAAGGCTTGTTATAACTAACACTTGTATCTTAAATAAACCCATTAATTATTTTATATTTTATCACAAGGCTTGTGGTTTGTTACTTCTTGCTTCCTGGGTGGCTACATGGCATCTGCTAGACTTCACCTTCTTTCCTTTATTACTACTTAGATTTCCTACCTTGCTATATACTGCCCTGACATAGGTCAAAGTAGATCCTTTAATAACCAAGTTTAATAAAAACATATTTACAGCATACATAGGGGAATTCCACGTTGTCTTCCCTTTTCTATCTAATAAAATTGAAGGTTTTAACTTTAACATAGTAAAATTAAATATAACAAAAGAGGTATCAAGCAAGGATTAGAGTTACAAAATGTTTTGAGTCTAAAGTTTCATATCTAATTTATATGTTATCATAATTAAGAAAAAGTATAACTATCTATCTTCAACTCCATCAAAGACTCCAGAAAGATATAATATTACCTAAGAAATAAAGAAGTACTTTGTAAGCAACTTCCAAAACTCTAAAATTAAAAGAAACATCTTGCTGTCACCCAAAGTTCTTCTGTGAAATTGGGACTTCATCTTCAGCCTATAGGCACATAGTATCTAGCAGACTTTTCCACGAAGCAGAAATTTTGAAAGACTGTTTCATCTATATTGGCAGTTTGTGATTCATTTTCTTCTGTGTCCTGCAGAATGTCTGTTATACCCTTTCATGAAGCAGGAACCCTAAAGGACTGTTTTACCTTTTGAGAAATTTCTGTGGGTCCTGTATTCCCAGTTTATACAGCATACTGTCTAACAGACCAGACAAGAGCAGTTTCTTACCCAAATAGATAGCTTTGTCACATTGAAGGCAAATTCAATAATGAGTTTCTCCAGTGGCTATCAACCTCTCTGAAGTAATTGGTGTTCCCTGAAGCAGAAATGTCTCACTGCAGAGAAAAGTGTATGTTCTTAAAATATTTTGAATATCATAGTCTGTAGGTCTTTAAAATTTTGAGGATTATTTATCTAACTGAAATATATCTCAGTATATGTAGAAAACCTAACTAACAAAATTCAAAGTTTATTTTTTATTGATTTTTATTGAGCTCTACATTTTCCTCTGCTCCCCTCCCTATGTCTTCTCTCATCTTCAACCCTCTCCCAAGGTAGCCATGATCCCAATTTACTCAGGAGAACTTATCTTTTTCTACTTCCCATGTAGATTAGATCTATGTATGTCTTTCTTAATGTCCTCATTGTTGTCTAAATTCTTTGGGATTTTGGTTTGTATACTGGTTTTCTTTGCTTTATGTTTAAAAACCACTGATGAGTGAGTACATGTGATAATTGTCTTTCTGGGTCTGGGTTCCCTTACTCAAAATGATGTTTTCTAGCTTCATCCATTTGCCTGCAAAATTTAAGATTTTTTTAAATTTTTTTCTGCTGTGTAGTTCTCCATTGTGTAAATGTACCACATTTTCCTTATCCATTCTTCAGTTGAAGGGCATTTAGGTTGTTTCCACGTTCTGGCTATGACAATGTTGCTATGAACATAGTTGAGCACATGTCCTTTTAGCATGGTTGAGCATCCTTTGAATATATATATGTAAAAGTGGTATTACTGGGTCTTGAGGAAGGTTGTTTCCTAATTTTCTGAAAAATCACCACACTGACATCCAAAGGGGCAGTATGAGCTTACATTCCCAACAGAAATGCAGGAGTGTTCCCTTTACTCCACATCCTCTCCAGCATAATCTGTCATCAATGTTTTTGATCTTGGCCATTCTTACAGGTGTAAGATGGAATCTCAGAACTGTTTTGATTTGCATATCTCTGATGACTAAGGATGTTGAACATTTCCTTAAGTGTCATTCAGCTATTTTATGTTCTTCTATTGAGAGTTTTCTCTTTAGGTCTGTACTCCATGTTTTTGAATGGATAATTTGTTCTTTTGAAGATCAATGTTTTTGAGTTCTTTGCATAGTTTGGAGATCAGACCTCTGTCTGTTGTGGGGTTAGTAAAGATATTTTCCCATAATGTAGGTTGTCAAATACAAAGCAATAATATCTTACTTGGTGCTCCAGCCTGAACCTGCTTTGGTAAGTCATGTATCTGTCATTCTAACTAAAAGTTTCATTTGGCCCTCACAGCTACAAGGTTTTTGAGTGCCTGGATATAATTTATGAAGGAAAAGGCCAAAAGATTTTTAAATAATATCTCCTGATCCTGAACTGATAATGAGGGAAGAATATGGAGATTCCACAACTTTTAAGAAGTTATAAACCATTGTGTTCGTTGTAGCATTCATCAGTTTGTACCCACTGCTGCAAGACTTTCAGAAATCAATTATTCCCTGGCTCTCTAAAGTACTCAAAGCTATCCCTGATATAAACTAAAAATCAATTTTCCTGCCTTATGGCTAATTGTAAATATGCTTTCTCTCAACACATTTTAAATAAATAAGGTTAGAATCTAACTTTTTCTTATACAGTAATTTTTAGATCATTTCTCAGCACATAAATTTTTTTTAAATGTAAGTGAGAAAGGAATTTTAGATTCTTGCACCTGGCATCCATCCTCCTTTCTCAGTAGTACAAATTGAAAACTTTGTCTTTTTTTGGTCTTACACAAAAGTGACTTATAATTGATAGATATAGTTATTTAAACTAAGCAACTATCTTTCTTCATTAGACTGATGTCAAATACTGCACAGATGGATATTTGGTAGTCAAAACAATTTTGTAGAGTCTTCACTATCATAGTAACTGTCATCAAGTATGTGACCTGTAATAATGCTAGACAAAGGCATATAAAGATGCCATCAAACTATACTTTGTATATCTTGTATTTTCCTTTAGTTATTATTTCTTGCTTTCCATTACAGTAACAGAGCACATAAAATCAAATGATAATAGGAAATCAAAGTATCTGATGATACTCAAAGGAAACATGAGGTTTTTCTTTGTGGACATTGACAAAATAAAACATAGAAAATTTCTTTTTTAATACTAATTTTATTATAGATTTTGAAAAGTCCCATTGTTGGATGATAAAATGTAACCTGCCTAGCGGGTCAGTTATTCCAGCGTCCCGAAGAGGCATTATCTGAAAAAGACATGGGAGGAGACGGGAAGGAGACCAAGCAAGATTCTGTTGTCAAGGTCTCACTTTATTAGTGAAATGGCTGTGGCTTTTATAGCCCTTGAATGTGGAATTTGGCTTGGGATGGGGGCAGGGGCATGGCAAGGGCAGGAAGGGATCTTGCAGGGGCAGCAATGGTAGGTCTCAAATTGATACACCTAGTGTTCTCTATGCAAGCGGAATTGTTCCTTTTGTGATTCCAACCACAAACAATTATCTAGATAGTTGGAATGTGGGGTGGGTTCCCCTAACAGATAGCTCTCAAGATAGCTGGGTGTGGGGTTCCCCCCAAACATTCTTAGGACAATAGTCCCTGCTATACTTTTTGGAAAAATGGCTCCTTACAATAAAAAAAGAAAACTAAATTTTGTTGGAATGAGTTCATTAAGCTGCCTCCTCAAGTTATTTTCATGTACTAAAAACTAGTTTTAACAAAGAGAATAAACTTTATAATAGAGCATTTTTGCAGGTGCCAACTTAATTAAGAAAACAATAATGAGGGAAAACAGCATAATACTTTTTCACTACTCAAGGTAAGATATTTAATACTATTTTGATGTAAATATTTTCTTTAATAAGAACCTAATGATAATTTGTGGAATTGTAGTATCCTGAAATATCTGGATTCACATTCTTAAATTTACTTGAGGTTAAAAAAAGAAATTAAGAAAAGGAAGGAAAGGGGACAGAGATAATATATTTGTTAGGGTTTCTATTGTGTGATGAAACACCATAACCAAAATTAAGTTGGGGAGGAGAATATTCCTTTGCAGAGGTCACAGAGAGGTATGCTTAGATGCTTTCTCCAAAAAAACTTCATCAACCTCATTTTTTTTTTCCTTTAGAACTGTGAACACAGCAGTCCAGGGACAGCACCACTCACAATGAGCCAAGCTTTCCCCCATCAATCACTATTTAAGAAAATGTTTTTATAGACCCAATCTTATTGACACATTTCCTCCATTGTTGTTTATCCTCTTTGATTTTATTTTGTGCAAATTTGACATATAACTATCCAGAATAAATAGGTAGATGATAGATATAGAAATAAATGCAAGCTTTCTCTCAAGTCTTTCTGTGTGAGATTAAATTAGCATTGTTTATGAGCAAAAGTGTCTTCTTATTTTCTAGCCTCTCAGAAATATGGTTCTTTACCTATAGAATGAAAATAATGGAATAGAGATGTAGCACAGGGGTAGAGCTCACAAACCCTTGGTTACAGTCTTTGTATTACAAATATATATTAATAATCAAAATTGAGATAGTAACTATCCATTTCACATTTTTTACACTGAGAATTAAATAAGTATATTGACATTCTGGGTGCTTAATATTAGATGATTTATTCAGAGCCTGAAGTTCAGTAAAAAATTTCCATAAACTTGAAAATGTAATATAATCATTAATAGAATACTAGGAAGTTCATTCTGGTGTCAAAAGCACAGGTAGCTAGTATTGTTTAAAAAGGCATTAACAGATAGTAAGAAAAAAACAAAGTAATAGGCAGTCCTATAATTGTAGAAATATTGAAGAATGAGAATAGCAAATATAAGGCCAGTCTGGGTTACAGAGTGAATATATATATATATATTTCCTTTGAAGTATTGTAAGCCAGGTATAAACCATTTTTTTTCTTTCAAGACAGGGTTTCTTTGTAGCTTTGGTGTGTGTCCTGGAACCAGCTCTTGTAGACTGGGCTGACCTCAAGTGCCTGCCTCTGCCTCCAGAATGCTGGGATTAAAGTCAGGTGTTACCACTACTTGGCTACCAATTTTAAAAGAGAAATGCGATTTTTTCTTTGGGTAGAAATTTTTGGAAGCATTCTTCAGATATCAGTGAGCACATACATCAACACCGGTTTGTCTGGTTTTTGTTGTTTTTCTTGAGTTATTTTGAGAGATTTATTAATTTCTTCTAATTTTTTGTCTTTTTCTTAGTTTCTTTACGACAACTTTTTATTTCCTCTTTAAATGTCTTCATCATAACATTATGTTTAAAATTGTTTTCTTCTGTTTCTAGCAGGTTAGGATGATCCGTTCTTCATGTTACATGCCCATTTGATTCTGGTTTTTACCATGTGGCCTTTTAGGTTGTGGAATACATTCTTACTTTGGGCCTATTCACCTTTTTTCTGCAATTGGTGCTGTCAGTGTCTTTGTCTGTTGGTTCAATCCTTGCAGTGGCTAACTATGTCTTTGGGAACTATTCTTTGTATGCTCTGTACTTTACTGAGTGTGTCTCAAATGCCACTGAGGTCTCCCTTGTGCCATTCTCTTGGCCTATTCTCTTGTTCCTTTCTCTTGGTTTACACTCTTGGTTTGCTCTCTTGATTCACTTTTTTGGTCCATTCTTTGCAGTCACATCCTGTGCTTCAGAGTTTCTTTCTTAATCCTCTCTGTGTCATTGCAGCCTCTTGGTCCTCTCTCTGATTTTATTATTTTATTTGCTTCTTGGCATAACCATTGAAGGAAAGAATATTCAAATAAAATCCAGAGAGATGAAATCTTAAAATCTTCTAGAAGGAAAGACTATATCTTATTGATTCTATATATTACATTGTTTACAAATTATGATTCAGTTTGTACAAATAGGCACTAAGAGATAAGACTGAGAATAAGAAATTTATTAATAAATAGTACATTGTAACATAAAGCTTGCTATTTGAAAATAACATAAAATGAATACACTTATCAGATTATCATGCAAATCAAAGATGCGAAACAAAGTCTTCCTTTTGTATCTATAGAAGAATTAAAAAAATTTTCTCCAAAAATATTTTAAGTTATAGATCTTATCATCATGTAAATAATAAACATTTCTTTCTTAACTGATACGCATAGAACCTGAATAATTTTTTTTTCAATCATTGGTTTGAAGCCCCACCTGAACTTAATCATATTGTTGTCCTGCCTATAAGTGCTAGAAATAGAAGTAACTCCTTTATGGTTTCTAGAGTTGTTCTCAATATGTTGTACTATTCATGTATCATATCTTTAAATCACAAAGATATCAGAAGGATCAAGTAAGAAAATCAAATTATTCATTATATCAAACAAAAACAGCCTACTAGCATTTAATATAATAACTGAATCATAGCCAGAGATTGGTCACATCAGTGGGAGATGAGACAGTTACCAGAATACTCAAATAAATCATTTCTGGGATGACATTATACAGACTTTTGTCTATTCAGTTCAGGGACTAAGCTTATTGTAGGCTATGCTCAAAAGTTCAGTTGTCATTAGTGATATTGTTTGGCTGAACAATTCTGAGTAATAAATTTCTGCTCTAAGGCTATGAGGTAGAAATGAAGACACACTGTGAGGATGTGAATATGGGAAAGAATAAAATAAACAAAAACATTGGCTTCATCTTTACCAGGAAGTCAATTAATTTTTTTTTCTGCTAATACACAAAATGTAAATATAAAATCAGCTAAAAGACTTGCTTCATTAAAAGATATATGCTAATGCTCTATTTACAGACACATTGAAGACCATCTATTTGTGGTTTCCTTTGTGGTCCTGTTGTCTTTTAGTAATAGTCACAGATAGTGTTCAACCTCTTTTTGGTCCTTGAGGACCTCTTCTTTTCTTTGTATGTATCCTGCAAATTTATTTTTGTCATTTATTTTTTTCACTTTGAACTGTGAATTTGTGAGACAACTTTAACAAAGGGAACACTTTACACAAAGCAATATCTTAGCAATGGTAAATAATAATACTTCTATCTTGTTATTGTTGTCTGTGCTAGTGTCCTAAAATCAAAACTCAGAACTCCGGAAATAGGTATGTTTTATGATACGCATAATTCCAAAACACTTCTTAATTGCAATTAAAAGTTTATCAATTATAGTCAAGTAGCGTCAGATATAAAGCCGGGAGAAAGTCCTAGATTCAGATTTTACTTGCAAGAGGAAACAATGTGAACAGGTAACAAGAGAGAGCTTCTTTTACTTGTTTACAAAAGAAGTATAGAGAATGCATCATTGTGTGAAGAATCTATTTATACTCTATAGCCCTGAACAGGAGTAGCCACTGCCCAGTCCCATGGATCAGGGTAATCACAGAAGAAACCTCTTATAAAATGATTGTTTGGGAAAAGTTTGGGCAAAAAAGATTTTTATACTTATCTTTTTCAGAACCTCTGTGTAATTTGATCTAAATAAAAATAGAAAATGAACTAAATATACTGCAGTGGACTAATAAAGTCCCTTGAAATCATATTGGTTTATATTCAATTCTAAGAATATTTGTTTAAATTACGATGCATTCCAGATCATAGCTTTGCAGTTTGTTGTAATTACCTAATCATGAAATTTCTTCTGTGTTTATACGTGAAGCAGAGTTTTCTTAAAGAGTGATGTCAACCTACAATTCAGAAAACATGTTTTAGCACAGCAATAGGGCATATACAGCAGCTGTTTCCTTTTTCATCATTGTTCAATTGTCACTTTTGCACAAAGGCCAATGTCATATGACTTATTGGATTTTTACCATTTTGCTGTGGTGCAAACAGAGGCCTAGGGATCAAAAGCAGTACTTCATTCACTTGAGTTTAATTTAATTGTAAGAGATACAATTTCTGGAGAGGTAGGAGGCAAATAGAATTTCCCAAAACCCCTGAAAAACTTGTAGCTTCAGGAGGCCATTTGTTTAAATGGGGTATAACACATGCAGAATAGTTCCAAATAGGTAGTTTAAAGATGACAGAAGAGTAGAACAAATAAAGCAGGCTACAGAATATGCAAAATGATGAGCCAATGGATCCATATATAATTTAACAATATAATGACTAGCAATAAAAGGTATACTATTTTTATACATCAATAGTAAATTTGGCTGATTATTTCTCTATTGCATTTTAAAGTATAATTGCATTTATTCATACTAAATGAAATGATAAATACTTTTTGCTAGATGTCACATATTTATATGTCTAAACGATTGAGAATGGAATGCTAATTTTTGTTTTGTTTTGTTTTGTTTTTCGAGACAGGGTTTCTCTGTGGTTTTGGAGCCTGTCCTGGAACTAGCTCTTGTAGACCAGGCTGGTCTCGAACTCACAAAGATCCACCTGCCTCTGCCTCCCAAATGCTGGGATTAAAGGTGGAATGCTAAATTTTATGTTAATTCTAGAAAAAAACATTCAGACACTATGAAAGACAATATTTTCAAAGCTAAAATTGAATTTAGGGTAAATTTATTTTTATACAGTTATTTTAGAGATGAAACAAATTTACCCAGTGGGATGAAGTAATTAAAATCACATATTTTTAAATTAAAAAAAATTGGTATGAATTTCTCTGTATCACTTCATTTCATTTGTCACTAAATTTTACATCAAAATAAATACACAATTAAGCTTCTTGCTTCTTCTTGCCTCTCATCAGTCACTTCCTGTGAATTCTTTCCATTCAAAGAGCCTGAATGTTAAGATAGTAATTTGGAAATGAATCACTAGTGACATTCAAGCCCTTGCAAATGTGGAGGTGGGGATGGGATTTTTATGCAGATATCCCAAAAGAGAATCTTTATATGGATCCAACGAAAAAACTATCCAGTGGAAAGCTACTCTGAAATCCATGCTTCTTTCATGTACTCATTCATGTCATAAATTACATTCATGTTAACTTCAACTTTGACATCCATCCCATTAACCTGAGCTACATAACAAACTATTTGCTTTCCATTCTCTCACCTCTCATGAATTCCTTCTTCCTTTTCCAGACAGTGTTTCATCTGGCTATATCAAAAAGAAAGTTAAGGAATGAAAAGCAGCTAAGTTGCCCAGAGGGATGAAATAATCAATTCAGATAAGTACTCACTGTTCAGAAAATACATTTGTGGATGTCAGAAATGCTTTCCTTAGAAAACATTGCTTTGGAAGGGACTTGTTGGGAAATTCTGAATTCCTTCATGTGTATGCTCTTGTTTGGAGACAAATGCATTATATGTCATAACAACTAAGAAAAAGATATGAGTGCATGTGCATTCATTGGGGGGGAGGGGGCTAAATTTGTCCTTTGTATAATGTAATGTTGGATCTCAAACATGGAGTACCTCTTAAGTTTCCTGTTTTATATTTTGTTTCACAAAAATTAATTGAATACATAATTATTCATAATAAACACACATGCAACATTCTTCTTCCCCACTACCACAGTGTGTGACAGCTATCAATTAGGACCTTCTGAAGGCTTAAAGCTTCCCTTCCTCAATCTTGGATGGAACAAATTTTTCTTTAGGAAAAGTCAAGACCTATCATTAACAATATCATGTAATCAGAGGGCCATATTCTATTCACCTTTATTTACCATGACTTTGCTTCTAATACTGTCCTTAGAATCTCTGAATGCCATACTTAAGCTGGAAGCACAAAGTGAAAGTTCTAATCTCTCTGTCCAAAATGCTTGTTTTTCTGCAGTTCTCATTGATTCAAAGTACTCAGCTCTTTAAAATTTAAGTGATGAATATGTCCTTATCTGCTGCATGTGACTTTTAATAGATATCTAATATTAAAAAAATATTTTTTAAGATTTCTGAAAATAAATTGAACAACACCCCACATTTGTGTTATTTTTTTTTTTTTAATTAAAGCCCAATTGCTGTGGAACAATGCTCTTGTACCTTGTCACTCATATTGTTTTAATAAAATGCTGATTGGCCAGTAGACAGACAGGAAGTATAGGCAGGGTGACCAGGCAGGAAGTAGAGGTGGGGCAATGAGAACAGAAGAATTATGGGAAAAGGAAAGATTCAGTCTGCAGTTGTCACCCAGACACAGAGTAAGCAAAATGCAAATGTTTCAGTGATAAAATATACCAAGCTGTCCTGAGCAGCAGAACATGAATGGATATCATGAGCCCTGGAGGGAAGGGGAATGAAAGGGACAAAAGACACAAGACATGGACAGCAAGTCTGTATTTCTGATCAAGCTGTCAACTTAATTTTTTCTAGGGAACCTTATATAGCAAACAGACGGGGGAAGGATAGGTTGCTGGAATGTCAGGTGGCTAGCAAAAATATAATTGCTGGTTTAGGTTAGCAGCTTATAAAATAAAATGTCTCTCTGTACTTAGCTCCTTCACAGTCAAAAAATTCAAAGAAGACACAACAATATACATAATCCATACTCTGTGAATTTTCCATTTTTACTTGGCTTATTTTTCTTTATTCATTTTGATCTATGACTATCTGTACTCTGTCACTTTAAAGACTTTACCTTTTTTTTTAAACCATTAACTTTCTTTTATGTCTTTCTATACTCTTCCTCTTCTATCTCCCAAACCTACATACATTTATCCAACACTGTGACCCATTTAGAGTTGTTTTATGTCTGAATCTGTCCTTATTTCATTATCTGTAATTCTTTATTGTCCAGGGGCGCTTTTGCTTTGTGCTTTTAAAATCTTAAGCACTTAAGAATCTAAGCTGTGACATTACTAGGTCAAATGCAGCACTTCCTGCTCTCTCCAAACAGTCTAGCATGGCAGAATGGTTTGTGCCTCTGAGCCACACATACTGCCCCAGTTCCAGGCACAAAGTTGATCCATGTTGCCATTAAGCAAGCTGCAGCAAGCTGCTTACAAACCTAACTCAAATGCTCTGTAGCCAGACCTCCTGTCTGAAAGAGTTAGAGTTTGCACCTGCAGCAGCCCAGAAAGCCAGCATTTTAAAATGGTTGCAACTTTTTTTGTGCTATGGCCGAATCAGAAAAATCTCTCTTAAAGGAGCTTTGGCATGCCGCCAGTAAATGGCAAGAAGCTGTATTAAACTCTGTATTTTAATTTTTTTCTAGAATTACATTTTAAGCTCTCTCAGATTTTACATGATGGATTTAGATAACCACACGGGTGTCAATCTGTTGGAGGAGGCAGATTTTTTGTCCAGAACCAAAATAACCACAAAGAACCCATATTATTTAAAACACAGCTTGGCCCATTATCTCTAGCTTCTTACTGGCTAGCACTTATATTAATTTAACTCATTTCTATTAATCTGTATATCACCACTGTGTCGTGGCCTACCAGTAAAGTTCCTGCAAGTCTGCCTCTGGCAGTGGCTCCATAGTGTCTCTCTGACTCTACTTTCCTCCTCCCAGAAATTCCTTTAGTTTTCCTTACTTAGCTCTGTTTCCCAAGATCTCTGCTATAGGCCCAAAGTAGTTCCTTTATTAACCAATGAAGACAACATATAGACAGAAGGACATCTTACATCAGATAAAATACAGAGGGAGGGAGAGAGAGAGAGAGAGAGAGAGAGAGAGAGAGAGAGAGAGAGAATGTTGGGTGTGGTGGCACACCACCTTTAATCTCAACACTTGGGAGGCAGAGGCAGGTAGATCCCTGTGAGTTCAAGGACAGCTTGGTCTACAGAGTGAGTTACAGGACAGCCAAAAATACACAGAGAAACCCTATCTCACAAAAAATAATTAAAAATAAAAGAAATAGAGTTTAAAATAAAGCCATATAAATATGGAAAATACAAAGACAATCTAGATAATGTATGTTATTGTCTTGTCTTTGAATTGTTTGAGAGCTGAGGAAGGAGCAAAGCTGCTAAATGGCATTTGATTATTAATGCTGCAGGATTCATCCAACATATATATTTTTAAAATGCCTTAACTTCAAAATTTACATCAAAAGATATGTTTCTTTGGATAATAAGATTTTCTTTTGTTTTCACAGGGAATGAGGGGCTTTGGATTCATTCTGTGTTAATAAAAATCAGGTTTGATCAAAGAAGAGCCCCTGAGAAATCTCTGATAGGTACAGATGGCCTAGATGTCTGAATTCTTCATTCAGAACAGACTCTAGACCGCAGGCTGAAATGATCAAGCCTCACAGAATATGCCAGTCAGTAGTTGACCATAATTCTAACTTTTCTTTAGGTCCCCATAAGATTATTAGTGCCCTAGTCAGCAGGCAGTATCCTAGAAAACTATGACCACATTCCATTGATTATGGATATTTATCTTTCTTTAGAATGTTGGTTATAAGTTGTTATGGATAATGGTCTGGAAAAATATTAAACAATGGATATTAGAGTCTAAGTTCTTGTTTTGAAAAAGAAAAGGGGGAGTTCTGTGGGACAATGATCTTGTATCCTGTCACTTGCTTTGTTTTAATAAAATACTGATTGGCTAGTAGCCAGGCAGGAAGTATAGGTGGAGTGGCCAGGCAGGATGTAGAAGTTGGGTGACAAGAACAGGAAGATTCTGGGGAAAGGAAAGACTCAATCTGCAGTCATCACGCAGACATAGAGAAAGCAAGATGAGAATGTTTTACTGATAAACATGACTGAACCATGTAGCTAACACAGACAAGAATTTCAGGTTAATGTGGGATATAAGACTTAATAAGAAGCCTGAGCTAATAGGCCAGTCAGTTTATAATTAATGTATACCTCTGTGTGTTTCTTTGGGTCTAAACAGCTTCAGTACAGGGTGGGACAGAAATCTCTGTCAACACAAAATTATCTCATTTTCTCCCTTCTGTTTCTTCCTGCTAATCATCCAAGTCTCTTCTTAAGTCCCTCTCAAATTCATGGCTCTTCTTTAATTTTTATCCTTAAACACACACACACACATACACACACACACACACACTAGCACACATACATCCAAACAGACAGAGACATGAATAAATACATAAATAAAACCTGCATATTCCTTTATTGTTAGTGGTGCATATATTGTTTCAGCACTGATGGGTTGATTTGTAGAATCAATTGTGAGCTTTCCCCAAGGAAGACCATTTCTCCTTCTCTCAGAATTTTTTAGTTGCCTGTCATTCTTTGTTTATAGGGTGTTCCTCTGAAATTTCCCCTTCCTTGTAAGCATTCCTATTGTTGTTGTACTTCAAGTAGGTTTAAGCAGTCATGCTTTTGAGATGTCATGGTGAAAACTTCCTTGTAACTTCTAGAAGACACAATCTTGTGTCACCTTCCCTGGTCTTGAGGTCTTGTTTCATCAACTACTACTTTAATTGATTCTTCTGGATTTTTACATAATACACACAGACAACAATCACTTCTCAGCCTTTCCATGTTCATTCTCTCCCATCCTTGTTACACCCTCCAATTAACAAATGCCCAGTTTGTGTTATCTATATACTTACTGTAGCATGGTTAAACTCTCAGTGACCTGTCCCTTAAATAGAAGTAATTCCTTCTCGTACTGTTCCAGCAATGGAAGCCATAAATGGTGAAGAGCTACAGTCCTCAACCTTATCACACTTTTTAAGACTTATCTTTAACCGTTGCCTGTTTAGGCTGTTATTTGGGGAGGGGAAAGGAATTTATGTAAGAGTAGTAGTTGTCATAAAATCCTTTCATCTTTTTCTTGTTCAGCTGTGCACAGGCAATCATCAATATCCCCCCCCCAAAAAAAAAAGTAGCTTCTTTGCTCTTTGCAGTCAGTAGAAGTACCAAACATGTGCTTCCACATGATTTCTCGTGACAACACAGACCAGAAATATGGCCTCTGTCTGTAGTAGGACCATGGACCCAGATGAGGATCTCAGAGTCAGCTCGGACTATGGAAATCACCATGTCCTTAGGCAGCAGAGCAAGCCACTCAGATCAATATGACCCACTGTGGCAGCATGGCCCATGAACATTTGTCGCGACCGCTTCGACCAGCAAGGAAGACGCAACACCAGACTCTTCTTTCAGCAGTTTATTCAGAAACCTTGAACAATCTTCAAATACTGGGGAAAGCCAACCCACAGCTAAAGTAGCCCCTGGTCAGCCAGCCCCAGCAAGCTACGTGGGAAATGCAGATAGGTCTAGGTACACGAAAGCAAGCCACATTCTTAGTCTAGGCCATATATGGGATGGTATGTGACTCAGACCACTTTCTCAGTCTTAGCCATATACGGGATAGCACGTGACTTAGAGCACGTTCTCGTGAGGGGGTGATGGGCGGAAACCAGCGCCACCCTCATGGCACTGCACAATGCAGCTCTCTACAGACATTTACATGGCTTCATAGGTGGCAGCATAGACCATAGACATCTGCATGGCCTTTGGTGGTAACATGGGCATGGGCATTAATGCAGGCCCTGGCTGCAATAGCATCACAGAGCCAGACATGACCCTCAGAAGCAAAACAGACTTGGACATTACCACTGCTTCTGAGATGCTTCCTGAACCTTAGGTGCAGGAGTTGAATATCTAGGCTTAATTAGCATGAATTCCTGAATGATATAATATTTGAAATTTAAGAATAAAAAATCACTCAAGCTTAGAATATTGTCTAGATTAGGAAAATGTCTTTTTATGACATTTTCGGGGGATATTACAGGCTGTTACCGAAAGTTAAAGTCTATCATGAGTTCTCTCTATTGATCCCACAATCCACACTCTAACTCTGCCATGACTATAGTGGATGGAAGTTCCTTTGTTCACTACCTCAGGAATGTCAATCTCGTGAAGAAATTCATGAAGTAATTTTGGTTACTTTCTTGTGTCCTCTCTGCTCTGCATGACTTCCTCAGGCTGTTTTCTGAACACAACTTAGGGCTACCTGTCTAGGAATAACAAGGCCCATAGAGAGGGCATGGCCCTCCCACATCAAGTAAGAAACATCAAGATGCTGCAAAAAGCTACATTTAAATAAAATCCCTTATAATTCCAGTTCTTTTCATATAGCCTAGCTGCTGGAAAATGTCAAAATGTCTACAGAGTATTTATGATATAAATGGAAAATCTCATCTACAGCCATATAAGGTTATGTAACATGTAGCTAATGAATAGTTTCTTGAGCCTCACCACAAGGCAATTTTAGTTTTTTGGGTTTTTTGTTTGTTTGTTTGTTTTCTTATGAACAATTGTTGTCAAGATCCATGACTTCAATAAATGAGAAAGCAAATCTCTCTCTAGGGAAGTCCTACTCTCCTATTTAATATTTTAGCAACTTGATACAAGCTTGATACTCTTTTTGTTCATCTGCATAGAGAGAATTTTAATTGAGACTATATCTCCATCACATTGTAGGCAATTGTTGGGGCATTTTTTGTTTGTTTGTTTGTTTAATGATCAATGTGAGGAATGTACAGAACACTGTGCTCATTGTCACCCCTCGGCAGATAGTTCTGAGTTGTATTAAAGAAAACAGGCTGATACAGCCATGGAGAGAAGGGAAGACACACAACAGAGAGCAGCATTCTTCTGTTCTCCCTGCTTTAGCTCCTGCTTCTAGATTCCTACCCCGATCTGCCTCAATAGTAGACTATGTGCTGTAAGATGAAATAAACCCTTTTCTCCCTCAGTTGGTTTTTGTTCATGGTGTTTCTCACAGCAACTGAGGGCAAATTAGGAAAATTACTATACAGTTTTTTTTTTGAATTTTTCTCATACTTTCCTCACCTCTCTTTGAAAAATCCCGGATGAAAATCACTCCCTCAGGGAGGCAGCTTTTAGAAGTGATCGTGTATTGTGGCAGAAGGCAGCATTAACTTAGGTCACACTCAATTTGAAACAAACACAGCACACAGGTGTATAGAGGCTCAAAGACAGAAATCAAAACTAGGGAAATTTCATCTCTTTCTGTTTTTAGGAGGAAATAAAAGGGCAGAGTGGTCACTTGAGACTGGGAACTTTTGTGATTTCTCTGCCTGATTAAACTTAAAGTGGTGTGTCACTGGGCCAAGGAGCTTAAGGGCAAATGAGAAACTCACTGTGCATTGTTACAGAACAGAGCTAAATCCCATCTCAGGAAAGAGACTTGGGAACTTTCTAATAGAAGAAGCCTGGTCAGCTGCAAACAACCCCTAAAATACAGAATAAAGTCTTTTCAAATTGACAAAGCCTAGACAGTTTTCAATTACTTAGCTGTACATAAATCACATTTAGGTGCAAGAACAGAAAATGAGGGAAAAATAAAACAAGATAGAGTTGTACAAATAAGGATGTTAGGGTTTGCTGGAACCATATGAAGAAAAAGAATTCATTCTTTGGCTTCAAGCTACTATTTGGTAGGGTTACCTGTTAATCTGCAGAATAAAACTTTGAAAGAAAGAATTTGAGACAGGAAGTAAAAAGAAATGAAAGGGAAAGAGAAAATAAACAGAAGCACTTTAAAAAAAATTCTCCTTCAGCATGACTTCTTTTTATTTCTCTGCTTAAACTCCCTGGTTTTGGTAAAGTGAATCACCTGCAGTTTAATGGACTTATGATTATCTACTTTTATTCTGTGTCCTTGCCTAAGCTATTCTGTCTGTTGATTTTCCTCTTGAGTGGCTCATATTCCTTCTTTGCACCCTGAAGGTTTTCTAATCGTGGTGAAATATTCCCTGATGTACTGAAACACTGATTCATAGGTCATGAAATGCACTAAGTAAGAGATAACATTTTATTTTATTTTACATAATCTTCTATTTTCCTAGATTAGCTCATTGTGCAGAAGAATCATCACATATATTTGAGCTGGCTAGTGATCAAGAAAAACTTTTTCTTTCCTTTTTTTTGGTTTTTTGAGACCGGGTTTCTCTGTAGCTTTTAAGCCTGTGCTGGAACTAGCTCTTGTAGCCCAGGCTAGCCTCAAACTCACAGAGATCTGCCAGGCTCTGCCTCCTGAATGCTGGGATTAAAAACATGTGCCACCACCACCTATTGAATACAAACTTTTTCTAATTACCCAATATCAATTACTCATCTCTTCATAATCACCCTCATAACCTAGGAAGAAATAACAAAATGTATTATAGCATCAGTGTAAACCTATTGCGAATAATTAAAAAAATAATATACAGCATCCATATACACTTAACAAAGATGGATTAGTATAATTTGTTTTGTTCATAGATGAGTAAATCTAACATAAATAAAACAGAAAGAGATATGATAGCAAAGACGATGTACTTATTTTTCAGTAGCAGTCAGACAGCAGCAGCTGACAAAATGAGATAATCAGTGAATGTTATTTAATTCTCACATCTCTGAACCAATCATATTCTCAAACCCCCTTGTTCTACATCTTATCAAAAATGCAATACCTCTTTATTTCTGAAAACCTCATGTTTTACCCACTAACCAAAACTCCAATACATTTCATTAGTTCTTTACTTCTAGGAAATTATGAAGGGGATAGTCATTGCTGAACTCATTGAATATAAAGTTACTTAAAATTGCAAATGTTTATGCTTAATGAAAAGAATTACCACTGAAGAGATTTTTAAAATATTACAAGTTATCTCCAGTTATTTTTTAAAAGTTTCATTAATAAGTAATATTATTGGGATGTAGACTGCCTTTCCTTTGTGGTTACATACTAGGACACACATAAGATTAAAGAAAAATGGAAAAACAAAATGTATTTCAGACCTACAACATTTCAGAAATTGTATATTGTGATTAAAAATCTCAGAAATTTTTGGGATCATTTGGCTATAAGGGCATTATAGGTTTGTTCACAATATATTTACAATTGATCCTTTAACTGTAGGTTTCTGAAATGGCAGGGTAGTGTTCACATACAAACTGGTATGACTTATTCCTCAACTGTGAGTAATGAGAGACAGCAAGGACATTCAATCTGCTTATGACACCTGAAGAAAAATATAAACAAACTTTAAGACACATTGATGCACATTATTAGGGTAGGTAAATAATAGATTTTTAAGAAAAAAATTTCCATACCTAGGTGCTAGATAGAAGGAGATATGTCAATAGATTTCTAAATACAATCTATGTTTTTAATGCTTTGCAAACAAATAAGTGCACTTATCATTATATTATTTGAAATACATGGTATTTCCACATGTGGTTATAAAATGCTATCATCATTGAACATTAACTACTCACATCAATCCAAAAATATGTATGTATGTATATATAATACATACATATATGTATGTATACACACACACACACACACACACACACACACACACACACACATATATATATATATATATATATATATATATATATGTATATATATATATATATATATATACACACATTTCAGACAGGGTATCACTGTATGTCCTGGTCCCTTGGAAATTTCTATGTAAACCCTGAGCCTGGAATATAGATTATATAGTTAAAATAACCAGTTCAGTGGACTTTTTTCCATAATATTACTCAGTACCTATTCTAGTAGTTGAAGGTTGATTCCCTCGCCGTGGATGTCATATCCCACTACTTAAATGGGAAAGAAACATAGACAAAGTAGTTCAAAGTTGAATATATGAAGTGTCTTTTCTTTTTGGTTCCAAAGATACGATCATACTGTCTACAGATTGATGAACAGCTTTAACTTCTGAGTCTAATTAAGAAATGGAACGATAGGGTATCAAAAATATCTTGAGAGTTGTGACTGGATTTTGATTTGTGATCCTCATTACTAAATAAAGGCTACTGAGACATCTGCCCCTTACCACAACTATAGGTATTTCCCTAAGTACCCAAATTATTTTTCTTATTCTTCAATCTATACCTTTCTTTTCTGTAAAACCTTGTACTCTAAATAAATGTTTAATATTTTCATTGAACAATAAAGGCTGTACCTAAATATGTCATTAAACTTCACTTTTAAGATCCGTTTAATTTTATTGGTTTGTATCTATACATTCTTCAAAAACGAAGCTCTCATTTGGTATTTTTTCAAAGTCACTAAAATTAAATTTCCCCATTAACTTTCTATTCATTTGTTTTTTTTTCCTTACTTGTGAAAGGGTCACTTATATTAAATGCTGCATAAATCCCTGAATTTGAAAATATATTTTTGTAGGTCCTAAATCATGGGAATTTGGTCCTTCACTCAGTCAGTGTACCATGCCTGTGTCTAGGGAGATGGAGGGAAGAAATGTCCTCTCTGCCGCAGACTGCACAGTACCTTTGACTCCAGACCCCAATGTATGTTTATCTAAGGTGTCTGCTGTTTATGAATTAAATCTGTCCATCCTCATCCATTCAAGTATTTTTCTTTCAGCTTTTCAAACTACTTGAGCGATTGATTTATGCTATTTGAACAGACGGCTGTAGTGTGGTAGTGGTGCAGCATTCTTAGGTGATGTCCTGACCATAGATTTACTTAACAGCTCAATCACATTTTGACTTTATGTAAACGGCTCTATTGACCTGCGTTCTTCTGAGCCAGTCATGTAATTCCTACCTACCAATCAAGATCAACCTCTGGTCTTTTCTCATACACTAGAAATCTTACTCACAGATGTATCTTTATTCCAAATTTTTAAACTTGGCATAAAAATTGGTCGTTGTTTCATTGCATTCAAAATAGAGAGGAGGAAAAAGAAAGGTCACCAAACTGTGTACATCATAAAAAGATAAAGGAAGATTACCAGGGTATAGGACAAAACAACTGCAGAGTACAGAAGTGACAACAAGGGAAGGGAACAATCAAAACAAGCTGTTATGGCACATATATAAAATTACCATACTAAAAGTATTACTTATTTAAAATTAAACTAATTAAAATTTTTGAAATTGTATTTTCCATACTTATAATTTTTAATTACGGGAAATTTTTCAGTTAGCCATCTGAATTATAGTCTATGAAGTTTACAAACCATGGTGTCACAATGAACATAAGTAATGAATGTAAGTGTCTTTTGACTGAAAATTTTCATTGCCTTTATCATTTACAACAAAATTTCACTAACCAATTATTAACTCTACGATTCAACTCATATTGAATAAGGGTATATTATGTTAAATTGTCATAAGCACTCTGAACATATAAAATTATATAGAATGAGATTTCAAATTGCATCATTTCTCAACTGACAAGCAAAGATAAAATAAGAATTTGCATAAGACAAAATAGTTGACAGAGTGTAATCTGCTACTTTACAGATAAAGTACATTAGAGTTTTTTTTCCCTTTTCCTATTTCATAGGAAATAATTAATTCCAAATAAGGAAAAATTGGTGGGATATATTAATTATATATCTTCTGAGCTTCAGAAGATGAGTAAAATATTGACAGACGTGCACAGAGGCAAGGCTTCCTTAGTCTGATGGAAATCTGAGCAAAGATGTTACTACTCTATTTCCAGTAAAATGAGTGGGAATGCACGTCTATCTTAAGTGGTCACTGCTGTCAAGTGGCTCCAAAAGCTTCTTAACCTTTTTTCCAATGCATCAATCATCAACAGCACCAACGATGCAGAAACAGATTTTACTCACAGTATAACAAAGCCGTGGCCTGAAGAGTCTCAGGAGGTAAAAGAAGAACCCACAGCTCAGTCTGTCTTCAGTTTTACTTATTCTTTAAACCTGATACATATTTTCTAAAGAAAATGTTTGACCTGAAACATCTCTACTGAAAATGGGAAATTAAATTATGAATATTTCTGAAGAAGCATAGAATTATTTTTGTTTAAAATTATAAAATTAATGAAGACCTCTATTTGTCAATGTAAGACATTTTACAAGAATGGAGAAATCACATGAAGAGACAGTGTTTAACCTATCAGAGTAGGTCATTTTGACAACATGGTATTAAGAGATTCTCTGTGCTACCAAAACTAAGAAGTGCTGTGCTTAAAAGAATCTTATTTTGATTTAATATCACACTCTTCTATCTTGCTAACCAAAAACTTGTTGAGTATTTCAGTCATTCTTTTCATGAAATGGTGTATTCTAGAAAACAGAATTTTAACTATTGCACTGGTATCCTGCTTAAAAGCCCCAAGCAACTTTCTTTCAACAGATTTTACCTCAAATAACCTCTACAAGATGGTTTTCAAAGGACTCGACTTAGAAGATTCTTTTTAAAAAATATGAAGATTTATATAATAGTGAAATATTTGAAACAAAAATAAAATGATAAGTAAATACTATTTAGAATCTTATAATTACCCTAAACTGAAAATTATAAAATTGTCAAGTGTTGGAAGTAATAAGGACCAATGACAATGTCCACACATAAAGTTTCTTGTTAAGGTTTCTATTGCTGTAAAAAGGCAATTCTTTTAAAGGAAAATATTTAATTGATGCTGGTTTACACTTCCTGAGGTTTAGTTCATTATCTTCATGGTGGCACGCAGGCAGAAACAGTGGCATGCATGGTATGCATGCAGGTGGATCTGGAGAAGGCGCTGAGCATTCTATGTCGTGATCCTCAGGTGATAGAAAGTGAACTGTGCTATACTTGTGCGTAGCTTGAGCATAGGATACCTCAAAGCTCACCTCTACAGTGACACACTTCTTCCAATAGGGTCACACATACTCCAGCAAAGCCATAACTCCTACTAGTGCTACTCCCTATGGATGCCATTTTCTTTCAAACTACCGGATTAAACAACAGCATCTTCAGGAGCTTTGTTCATAACAAAAACAAGAAACAAGACAAATGTCAAAAATAGGAAAACACAGCTGCACCATGCAATGTTATATATTCTTGAAAATGACTGACCTTCTTTTATGTAATCATGAGTGACTTTTAGTAGCTTCAGTAGTGAAGAAATAATTCCAGAAGATATTGAAATATGGTAGCTTTTTAAAACCTAAACAAAACTACTATATTCTACTAAAATTGCCCAGAGCTACTAAACTTTCTGTTTGTTAAATAGAAACCCTTCTTTATATGACAAGAATTTATTTCTTTGAAGATTGTTTTTCTGAGATAAAAAAAAATATAGATACTGACTACTACTGATTGGATATATTACCCCTCAAATTCCAATTTAATTGGTTGAAAAGCCTATTTTCTAAGGACACAGTATTGGAAATGAACTTGTTAAACTGTACATGAATCTTGGGAGTAAATTCCTCATGTTGGGAAAAATATCCAGATAAGAAGAGACAGGGGTAATTGCTTTTCTTTCTGATTTTTGTCATGTGAGGACACACACAAACACACACGTGGGTAACTGGAATCAGAAGTCTGCCCATGAGAGTTGTCTGACAGGCTCTATTTCAAATTAATGAAGAAACCCGTCAATGAAAATTTATGTTTCAATGCAAACTGTGACATTGATTAAATATTGCCTAGTTTTGAAATCTCAGAAAACAATTATATTCTCTACAGTCAAGACAACTTAATTAACCATTATTAGGAGAGCCTGTTGCTATGGATGTTCAGAAAAAGTGTTAAAAGAAAAAGCATAATTGGCAATTTGGCTCAAAAAGAAATGTTTGGATTGTTATTTATTGCTGTATAATATCAAACTAAAATTAAATAAAAATTAGTAATCTCCTTGGGATTAATTTTCTTTACTACAAAATATTTAAAAAAGAAAATTAATGCATGAGTGTAAAAAATTATAGACTGACAATAAAACCTGTTAAAACTGGTAAAATAATACACTACAGACAAGGGAATCTAGAAGATTGATTAAGGTCAATATAATGCTATTATTTACTACTCTTTTAAGCATTCCTGGAATTTTATAATATGTTTATTTTTATAAGGGACGTGAAGATATTAAAGTGAGAAAGGAAATGGAGATAAAAATGCAATGAGTGAAGAGGTGAGGAGGCAAGATAAGGGAAAGGAGAGAAGGATCAAAGATAATTTAATTCATGTATACATGGACTCAGACCACACATACACTTTTTGATTATATCTCTGAATATGTAAACTTTTGTTTTGATTAGTTTTTAGATGTTATTTTCTTTGTATCATGAGTATGTTTCTGTGAGTCCATTTCAACAGTATATAAAATTGAAAATAAAACTACAAGTCAGTTGATTAGAAATGTATTTTAAATATGTTAAAGTCCTAGCATAAAATATGCGTTCAATAAAACAAGTCCTTACAAGATATACACATTGATAAGCCATATAATAGGGGAAAAAGATGCATATGACCATGAATTCTGTGGCAATAAGCTCAATGAAAAAGAATAATCCAAGTTACATTATATTCACTTTAATCATTAGACGTCTATAAGCAAGTAACATATGGCTACTTAAGAAGAAAGAGTGTTAAGTTGGCTGAAGCATATTAGTGCATATAAGGCTCTAAGTTCATTTTGGAGCAGGAGTTGGAGAATAAAGAAGATGTTTAAAAAAGGAGGTAAGGTGCTGCGTTTGTCATTCATAGAAAGAAAATAATGACAGAGTTATTGAAGGTGGAATAAACAAGATGAGGACTTGATCCCAGAAAAAGACAGAAGTCACTTTTATCGGTACTGATGCAAAAGTTAGGATTAGTAAAAACAGGAAAATTACTTGTATGTGTGGAATTTCTTTAAATTTTCTGAGAAATTGTTTTCATGACTTCGCATATGCACAGTGGTGAGTTAAGAATAAATCTCTTACCAGAGAGGAAACATCCCTTGCCCAGGCCTACAAGATTTAAGATATATACATAAATGTAATTAACAAGTAATATAATGAACAAGGTAAACTTTAGTCAAATATTTTAAGCTTTAGTTCTAAATTTCCGCATAGTTCTAGTAGTTCATTTCTATTAATCTTGAGGAAAAAAAGCATCAAAATTTAGTAATATCCTAATTAAATTTAATATCTTGCCAGATAACCAGTAATTAAAACAATTATATAGGTAATTTCTAAAACCATAGTTTTATATAACAACATTATCTACTGTTACACCTTCTTTCAATAGAAAGTATTATATATATATATGTGTGTGTGTGTACATATATATGAATAAATCTTCATATTTTCAAAGCAACACAGTGATAATTGTTTCATGAGCTAATGGTTGTTGAATAATGCATTTTAAAGAATCCCAGGCTATGGCAAGATGAACCAATTATATATGCTTTATTATAAGGGGAAAACTCACAACACAGGAATGATAAGTCCAACTACAGCTGTGAAACTTGGGAACCACAGAGAGTGCAAACCCTAGGTCACCTGGTATTTTTCTCTGGGTACCCACAAGATAATGCCTTATCTTGGTCCCACCGCTTAAAGATCATTGGCTGACAGAGATTCCCCTTAACCTCCCTCTTTTCTCAAAATAAGATGGTTCCAAGCCCAATACAAAACTATATATAATAGAAACAGGTATCAAGTATAAAATTACAACCAACATAAGCAATATTAAGCAAGGAACACATGAAAATGTTTTAATATTCTATTCTAAAGAGTCTAAGTCTTACATTGAAAATAGCTTGGCTAAATCATAAGAGGAAGGTAACTATGACTATCTAATCTTTAACCCCATCAAATGCCTGAGAAGAGAGAAAATATTATTTGAGTAGGCAGGAGGTGCACTCAAGCACCTTCCAAAGCATAATCATGCAGTATATGACAGAGACAACTGACTACCTGATTCCTCAAAGTCTCATTTGCAATGTTAAAGCAACCAACTTTGACTAAGGCCTAGAGTAACTGATAGACCATTTTCAGAGGCAGGAAAATTTTAAAAACTGTCTTATCCAGTCTTGGCAAGGTTTGTCAGTCTTTTTCCTTCTGCCCTGCTTATACAGTCTGGATACCATGTATTTTGTCAGTGGTTGAGGCATGGGTAGTTTCTTGCCCAAAAGCCAATAGTACCAAAAAAGAGAACAAATACTAAGTGGGTGTCTTTGGCTCTCAACTTTCTCTCAGGAATAGATTGGTGCTGTCAGGAGCAATCATGTCTCACATCAACAGAACCCCAAATTATTTAAATGCCATGTTCTACATATCCTTGAAGTGGTTGAAAATTATCTGTCTATATAGAGTACAGTGACTATGTATCTAAATAACTGAAATGAATAATTACTGATCTCCCCATCCCCCATTCTCACTGTTTTCTCCCTATATCCCCTTGCCCCCCACCCCCACCCTCAAGTTTCCAATTTTTGCCTGGAAATCTTGTCTCCTTCAATATCCAGAAGGATAACTATATGCTTTTCTTTGGGTTCACCTTCTTATTTAGCTTCTCTAGGATCATGGATTATAGGCTCAATGTCTTTTATTTATGGCTAGAATGCACTTATGTGAAGTACATACCATATTCATCTTTTTGGGTCTGGGTTACCTCACTCAGGATAGTGTTTTCTAATTCCATCCTTTTGCATGCAAAATTCAAGATGTCATTGTTTTTTACTGCTGAGTAATACTCTAATGCATACATATTCCACACTTTCTTTATCCATTCTTTCATTGAGGGACATCTAGGTTGTTTCCAGGTTCTGGCTATTACAAATAATGCTGCTATAAACATAGGTGAATAAATGCTTTTGTAGTATGATAGAGCATCTCTTGTGTATATTCCCAAGAGTGGCATTGCTGGGTCCAGGGGTAGGTTGATCCTGAATTTCCTAAGAAACCACCACACTGATTTCCAAAGTGGTTGCACAAGTTTGCATTACCACCAGCAATGGATGAGTGTGCCCCTTATTCCACAACCTCTCCAGCAAAGACTACCATTGCTGTTTTTGATTTTAGCCAATCTGACAGGTGTAAGATGGTATCTCAAAGTTGTTTTGATTTGCATTTTACTGGTAACTAAGGAAGTTGAGCATGACCTTAAGTGTCTTTTGGCCATTTGAACTTCTTCTGTTGAGAATTACTGTTCAGTTCAGTGCCCCATTTTTTAATTGGGTTAATTAGCATTTTAATGTCTAGTTTCTTGAGTTCTTTATATATTTTGGAAATCAGACCTTTGTCTGTTGTGGGGTTAGTGAAGATCTTCTCCCAGACTGTAGATTGCCTTTTTGTCTTAATGACAGTGTCCTTTGCTTTACAGAAGCTTCTCAGTCTAGGAGGTCCCATTTATTCAATGTTTTCCTTATTGTCTGTGCTACTAGAATTATATGTAGGAAGTGGTCTCCTGTGCCCATGTGTTGTAGAGTACTTCTCACTTTCTCTTCTATCAGGTTTAGTGCGTTCAGGTTGATATTGAGGTCTTTAATCCATTTTGACTTGAGTTTTGTGCAAGGTGATATATGTGGATCTATTTTCATTCTTTTACAGGTTGACATCCAGTTTGCTAGCACCATTTGTTGAATATGCTTTCTTTCTTCCATTGTATACTTTTAGCTCCTTTGTAGAAACTCAGGTGTTCATAGGATTGTGGATTAAAATCTGGGTCTTCTAATCAATTCCATTGGTCAACACCTCTGTTTTGTGCCAATACCAAGCTGTTTTCATTACTGTAGCCATGTAATATATTTTGAAGTCAGGGCTGGTAATGCCTCCAGAAGTACCTTTATTGTATAGGATTGTGATGGAGGTGGCTCTTTTATCTTTTGCTTTCATTGGTTAACTAATAAAGAAAACTGCTTGGCCTGATAGGATAGAAAATTAGGGAGGTGGAGTAGACAGAACAGAATGCTGGGAGAAAGAATCCGAGTCAGGCAGTCACCATGATTCTCACACTCCAGACAGATGCAGGTTAAGATCTTTCCTGGTAAGCCATACCTCGTGGGGCTAACCACATTATTAGAAATGGGTTAAAGCAAGATGTGAGTGCTAGTCAGTAAGAGGTTAAAACTAATGGGCCAAGCAGTGTTTAAAAAAATACAGTTTCCATGTAATTATTTTGGATAAAACTAGCCTTGCGGGCAGCCCGGTGCCAGGAACTTAGTCTGCCGCTCTTAATACAGCAGAGTGGCACCCAATATGATTGACTAAATCCACTTAAAACCCTGCGTGGCCTTAAACAAAAGAGAGAGAGAGAGTTTAACACAGCTTTTTGCTGTTTGTGGGTGGATTGCTGCAAAGAAATTTTTTTGACTCAGCAGCAGGAAAAAACTGGCTGTTTGAAAATGCCAGCTTTCTGGGCTGTGCCGCCATTGCAATCTCTGTCTGGCTTCTGCAGGAGATAGAGTCTTTGAATGGAGCATTTGGATTAAAGTGCTATGATTTGTTTGATGGCAACTAGACTCGCTGTGTGCCTAGAAGGAAGTCATTGTGTGCTGTGGCTCAGAGGCACAAGCAGCTCTGCCATGTTGGACTGGGTGGGGCAAGTTGGCAGTACCTGTTTTTGACCTAGGAATGTCACAGCTTAGATTCTTAAGCGTTTAGTGATTTAAAAGTGCAAAACAAAGTGCTCCTAGATAGTAAAAAATTACAGATTCACAATAGGACAGATTCAGACCACTAAATGGATCACAGTGTTGGTTGAGTGTATGTAGGCTTGAGAGAGAGAAGAAAAAGAATATAAAGAATAAAGTTAATGTCCTTAAAAAAGGGTAAAGTCTTTAAAGAGACGGAATAAAGTGATAGAGTAAAAATAAGCCAGGTAAAAATGGAAAATTCACAGAGAGTTTGGATTATGTACATTGTGTTTTCTTTAAATTTTTTGACTGTGAAGGACCTAAGTACAGAGAGACATTTCATTATATTGGCTGCCAAACAAAACCAGAACAGATATCATGATGGTATGACTTCAGAATTTGGGTTTAAGGATATGATGCTTTGGAAAGGGTCTTCTTTTGTTTTCACAGAGGATGAGACCCTGTGGATCACGTCTATCTCAATATGGTATGATAGACCACGCCCTCCTGAAAGATTGCTGTGAACACCCTCAAAAATTACTTTGCTCAACTGCCAACTGAGATGACCCTGGCACACAGGTTATACCATGAAAGACCTAATTAATGATGCCCCCATTCAGCAGGAAGCAGTTTGGTGAGAAATAACTGAGCCCATATTCCCAAATATTGTTTATAAATGTTCTTTTATATTTCAGGGGGATATGATATAGATATGAATAATTTACATTGGTATGGATTTTAAGGTCAATTTTGTTATATGTATGTGTATTTTTGAACTTGATTAAGGTATTGTGATTATGTAGTTCATTTAAAAATGTAATGTATAATTAGGAAATATAGGTTGTTAATGGATAATNTATGTCTGATCTTGATTACTGTATTGTGATTGTGTAGTTCATTTAAAAACCTAATGTATAATTAAGAAATATAGGTTAATAGATAATCATCTATAATATTCAAATTAGTAGTCATGTTAGTTAGGTTTTCTAGATATATAGAGATATATTTGTTAAATAGGCATTCTTCATATCTTTCAAAGACTACAGAATATGACATTTTAAATAGTTTAATAACTTAGGGTTTTTCATGGCAATGAGACACTTTTGCTCCTGGCAGCCTCAGCTACTTCAAGAGGAAGATGGGCATTGAAGAGGCTCCTTATGGAGTTTAATAGCCATTTGGGCAAGAAATTGCTCTTGCTTGGACTGCTTATCTGGACACAAAGACCCTGCAGAGAGAGGACTGCTGAACTTGCCTAAATGTGAGATGGTCTTTCTGGGTTCCTGATTCATAAAAGAGTCTGTGAGACATTCTGCAGGACACAGCAGAAAGTGACTGACATGTCTTTGGAATTTCCTTCTTCATGAAAATGTCCGCTGGATACTATGGGCCTGAAGGCTGAAGATGGATGCCCCAATGGTACAAAAGAACTTTGGGTGACTGTCCAGGCAGCAAGATGTCTCTGTCATTTCTAGAGATTTGAAAGTTGCTTATTTCTTGTTTATTTAGGTAATATTATATCCTTCTGGCGTCTTTGATGCAGTTGAAAATTAGATAGATAGTTATAGTTGTTTTCCCTTGTTATGATTAAAAATAACATAGATATAAATATTGTAACTGTAATTCTTGCTTGATAACTGTTTTGTTATATGTAATTTTACTATGTTAAAGTTAAAGCCTTTCTTTTTTGTTTAAACAGAAAAAGGGGAAATGATGGAGGTGAGTCTTATATCTTATCTGTTATTTTCATTGGTTAACTAATAAAGAAAACTGCTTGGCTTGATAGGACAGAAAATTAGGTAGGCGGAGTAGACAGAACAGAATGCTGGGAGAAAGAAGCCAAGTCACGCTGTCACCATGATTCTCCCACTCCAGACAGATGCAGGTTAAGGTCTTTCCTTGTAAGCCACACCTTGTGGTGCTACACAGAATATTAGAAATGGGTTAAAACAAGATGTGAGAGCTAGTCAGCAAGAAGCTAGTGGGCCAGACAGTGTTTAACAGAATACAGTTTCCATGTAATTATTTTGGGTAAAGCTAGCCGTGTGGAGCTGGGCGGGAAGGCAGTCCACTGCAGCTCCTTACAACAGGATTGTTTTGGCTCTCCTGTTTTTTTTTGTTTTTGTTTTTCCATTTAAAGTTGACTATTGTTCTCTCAAGGTCTGTGAAGAATTTTGTTGGCATTTTATATGGGGATTGCATTGACTTTATAGATTGTTTTTGGTAGAATTGCCATTTTTCTATGTAGATCCGCCTAATCCAAGATCATGGGGTATCTTTCCATTTTCTGGTATCCTCCTCAATTTCTTTTTTCAAAGAATTAAAGTTTTTTCAAATAGATGTTTTACTTCCTTGGTTAGAGTTACCCCAAGATACTTTATGCTATTTGTGGCTATTGTGAAAGGTGAAGTTTCTCTGATATCCAGCTCTGCTTCCTTTTTCTTTGTATATAGATGGGCTACTGATTTTTTGGAGTTGATCTTGTGTCCTGCCACATTACTAAAGGTGTTTAGCAGCTTTAGGAGTTCTTTGGTAGAGTTTTTTGGGGTCAATTATGTACACTATCATATCATCTGCAAAAAACAAAAGTTTCACTTTTTCTTTTCTAATTTGAATCCCCTTGATCTCCTTATGTTGTCTTATTGCTATTGCTAGAACTTAAATCATTATATTGAAGAGGTGTGGAGAGAGTGGATAGCTTCGTCTTGTTCCTGATCTTAGTGGAATGGCTTTAAGTTTCTCCCCATTTTATTTGATGTTAGCTATCGGTTTGCAGTTATTAGAAGTTATGGCCATCATGGATATTCCTGTGCAAATAAAGACTGTCAATTGTCTAGCATATGTATCTAATAACTGCATGATTACTGAATCAGCCTTTTCTGATTTCTTAAGTGACTTGCCCATTGAAAACCTGAAAAAGTTCTCATGGTATTTTGCACATATTTTAATTTTCCAAATTCTGTAAAATGGAACACATCAATCTGCTATATATATTCCTTTGAATACCATTTGGGTTGCTCCCTTCAGTTAACAGCATTTGGTTATATAAAGAGCAAGTAGGATATCACTTTATAATCTCCTTTTCTTGTTTACCTTGTAATAGGAATCTCATTAAACCTTTAAAATTGACATGATGTTTTTCATGAAATCCAGAGATCTTTAGCACACTTCCAATCAATAATTGATCAATTTCTGCATTACCTTGTGCTAGAGGACCTGGCAGACCCGTATGGGATCGGATGTGTGTTATGTACATAGGGCAAAGCCTGTTCCTGATCAAATCTTGAACCTGGATAAACAATGAGGTTAGTTCTGTATCATCAGGTATAAATTCAGCAGTTTCAATATGTAAAATAACTCTTTCTGCGTATTGTGAATCAGTAACTATATTGAGAGAATCTTTATAATCCCTTAGTGCCATAAGAATGGCATATAATTCTGCCTTCTGGACAGAATTATAAAGTCTTTGTTTCAACTTACTTAATTCTTCTGCTTTGTAACATGCCTTTACTGATTTATTTGCATTAGTATAAAATTTACAGGCTCTAGTTATTGGCACATAACATAAAATTCAGGGAAGAATCCAAATAAATCTCTTTATAACATTAAGCCTAATGCTTTTGGGATAATTGCTATTAATCTCTTCCAAAAACTTAGCACATGTTATTTGCCATTGTTCATTGTCTTCCCATAACATTTTAATGTTATCAGTAGTAAAAGGCACTATAATCTTTGCTGCATTTATACCTTCTAATTTATGATGTCTCAATTGAACTTTTATAATTCATTCAGAGAATTTTCTACATAAGTTTTTAAGTTTTTACTTGGTTTATGTGGTAAAAAGATTCATTATAAGATAATATCTTCCCTCTGCATTAAACTCCTGTAGGAAAAAATTCTGGAGGGAAACATGACTAGAATACAACTAAGATTTAGATTCATCCTATCCATATGTGCCTCCTGTAGTTTCTCCTTAATGATCATCAATTTTTCTTTCACTTCAGCAGTCCCAAAGAATTGGCAGTCTACAATCCTATTATACCACAATTAAAACATGTAGCATTTTTGTGTCTCCTCATACCATTGGAAATTCCTTCTCTTTTCCAAACTTCAGTACTATAGTCAAGTGTCTCAACATTCATTGCATATAAGATCCATTCATCTATTGGTACTGATCTGACCTTTAAAGGCCCAAGGATCTTTTTGCATTCTAAGTTGGCATTTTCAAAAGCTAAAGATTCAATGAGTACACATCTAGCTTCTGGGTCTGTTATTCCTATTTGTACAGCATTAGATAATCTTTGTAAAAAGTCACTAATGGGTTATCTTTGAACGTGTTTAACCTTAATATATGATCCATTTCTCTTTTCTGTTTTCTGAATCATGTTCCAAGCATTTGAAGCTTCTGTGCTACCTAGGGACAAGGTGGGTTTGTCATAAAGAGCCATATCCTGAGGACCAGAGTAATGCCCTTCACCCAGAATTTGATTTTGGGAGATCTTAAGTCCTTTTGCTTTTCCTTATTTTTCTAAAATTTTTGCATTTTCTCTTCAATAAAACTTCCAAAGAAGCTGAGGTCAATTTTCTAGGATTGCTGAGATTAATTGAAGCCAATTTTCTGGGGTTGCCTTATTGCTTGAAGCCCATGTTTTTACCATTTCCTTAAAGAATGTTGAATGTAGACCATAATTAATTATTTCTTGTTTAATTTGTTTTAGATCACTCATTTGTATGGGTCCCCATGTATATTCTTTCATAACCTTAGGGTACTTGGTGCCAGATGGTCTTTCCAAGGAGAATGCTGAATAGGCAGTTAGAACTCTGGGTAAGCTATCCTAGCATTTGGTATATACTGATGAGTCTAAATTCAGTCTTTGTACATTTTGTCCCTGGCCATCAAATTTGATTAATTCCTCAATCTTTTCAAATCTTTTTACTACTACCTTTTGTAAGTCTGGATCTCCTGTCTGGTGTTTCATTCTAATGCACTCATTGAGGATTCCAAGGTATGAAATATGTCCAGTAGATCTATCATCCTTGAACATAATTTATATGGCATATATATTACCTTTGGGAAGACACCCTATCGGTCAATCTATCATAACTGTTAAATAGATTCTGATTAATACATTCAACAACACTAATTCTCTCAGACTATTTCTCAGCACCTTCTGCCATTGATTATGCTTTATCTCTAAAATTGTTCATATCCTTCTTCAGAGTGCTGATTTTCCCTTTTTAGTTGTATCATTTAGAAAAGTGCTTCATTCTTGGCTCTATTATCAAACTATTTTTAAGCAGAAAATATGGAAGGCAATCTAATCCCTAGAATCAAATATAGTGATGGAGAAGGCAAATCACATAAGCTTTGCATAATACCATCCATGGTATAAATTAAAAAGGTTTTGAACTCTTGTATCATTAAATTATTTTTCATCTTGCCCTTTTAAATTATAAATTATAAATTTGACCTTATAAATCTCACCTGTACTAAGTTGGAGAAGGTGTAATAACTGTTACTGACCTGTAGGTCTATCAGTTATAGCTGCATGACCAGCCTAAACAGTTTGAACTGATTTTAGCATGTTAGATACCGAAAAATACACTTAAATTAAGATCAGTTATTAATGCAATCAAAATGATTTGGGGAGTTGGTGATCAGGATAAAGAAAAAAGACAGAGCCTTGAATCGGTGCAAGTCACAGACTTTGCACTCCATGGAGATTCCTGACTGGGTGGCAGTAATGAGTGCTGGGAAGCCAGACTTAAGAGGGGCTCTGAGATGCCTCCTAGGCCAGAGGCTGTTGCTGCAGGGTCTCAGTGCAGCTGAACTATATGGAGCCCAGTGGCAACTGACTGAAACTACAGGTGACAAGGGTCAGTGCCCAAATACTCAAATACAAAAGTGTGATGGGGGTGGGTCTTTATGTAATCTGTTGCTTTCATTGGTTAATTAATAAAGAAACTGTCTAGGACCATTTGATAGGGCAACCCTTAGGTGGGTAGAGTAGACAGAACAGAATGCTGGGAGAAAGAAACTGAGTCGAGGAGTTACCATGATTCTACCACTCCAGACACAGGTTAAGATCTTCCCTGGTAAGCCACCTTGTGGGCTATACAGAATATTAGAAATGGGTTAGATCAATATGTAAGAGCTAGCCAATAAGAGGCTAGAACTAATGGGCCAAGCAGTGTTTAAAGAATACAGTTTCCATGTAATTATTTCAGGTAAAGCTAGCCAGGTAGCAGAATGCAGCCCTGCGGCGAACTCTCTGACCAGCAGGAAAGAAGAGCCACCAGACGAGGATTCTTCTCAAATCACGCTTTATTGGAGCCTCTTGGTTGAAGGGAGAGCAGAAAGCAAGGGTCCCCTAGCTCTGAGCTGCAGCTGCTTATATAGGGAGTCTGCCTAGCAACCTTTGATACTTCAACTGCTTCTCTGGAGACCCACCGGGGAAAGAAAACAAACATCCTTGTCAATTACAGACCACAAGGAAGTTCCCCTGCCAGTCAGGGGGAGTTGGGGCAGCTAGATCACAGCAACTCACCCTGTTTTCTGGTGGAAGAACTGCAACCTTTATTATGGGAACGAATCGTGCCTGGGTTGGCCGATGTTCACCTGCCTATGCTCCTGGCCATGGAATTGGCCCTAAGCACATATGTGAGAGGCATAGTTCCACTGCATTGCCTAACATGGAGTTATTTATCAAGTGAGGCCGGGGCCAAATGCCATCTTGTAATGGTGGCCACTCAAATCGGCTCCCAGCACAGCCTAGCCTGCCAATCCTATTACAACAGAGTGGCACCCAGATGTGATGGACTAAATCCACTTAAAAACCTGAGAGGGCTTAAAAAGAAGAGACAGAGAATTTACGACAGCTTTTTTGCTGTTTCTAGGTTGCATGCCACAAAGAAATTTCCTGACTCAGCCTCAGCAGGAAAAAAGCTGCACGCTTTAAAACGCTGCTTCCTGGGGCTGTGCTGCCAGTGTGAACTCTGGCTTTAAAGCATTTCAATGGCTTTTATGGGACTGGATGTTGTGTTCCTGCTTGGGATAAGAAGGAGAATGCTCTGAGACCTTGCCAATGGCTCAGCACTCCCCGCTCCCCACCTGCACCTGGGCAGATGGCCGAATCAGGTTTAGGCAGGTGGAAGAGCATGGCGGATTCCTGTCGCCATACAGAGAGGTGTTTTCAGATTGCGCAGTACTCTGCCTGTCAGATTTTGATGTAACTTGGATGAAATGAATTTCAGTGCTGCATGCTCAGTCTCAGAATTAAAGTGCTGAGTGCTGCTCCTACCTGGCGGCCCCAGAGCTAGCACAAAATGGTACGTCCTCCATTTTGAATTTTTCCTGACTCAGCAGCAGGAAAAAAAAAAAAAAAACTGGCTGTTTTAAAATGCCGGCTTCGCCTTTAATCCCAGCACTCGGGAGGCAGAGGCAGGCGGATCTCTATGAGTTCGAGACCAGCCTGGTCTACAGAGCTAGTGCCAGGACAGGCTCCAAAGCCACAGAGAAACCCTGTCTCGAAAAACCAAATAAATAAATAAATAAATAAATAAATAAATAAATAAATAAATAAAATAAAATAAAATGCCGGCTTTCTGGGCTGTGCCATCATTGCCATCTCTATCTGGCTCCTGTTGGAGACAGAGATTTTGAATGGAGCATTTGGAGTAAAGTGCTATGATTTGTTTGATGGCAACTAGACTGCTGTGTGCCTAAAAGGTGGACATTGCATGCCGCAACTCAGAGGCCCAAGCAGCTCCGCCATGCTAGTGATGCAATGTGCAATGATCAGAGGCACGAGGGGCTCCGCCATGTTGGATTGGGCGGGGCAAGCTGGCAGTACCTGTTTTTGACCTAGGAATGTCACAGCTTAGATTCTTAAGCGTTTAGTGATTTAAAGCCATAAAACGAAGTGCTCACGGATAGTAAAAAAAAAACAAAAAATATTACAGGTTTACAATAAAACAGATTTCAGACATAGAAGACCTATAAATGGATCACATTTTTGGATGAATGTACGTAGCCTTGAGAGAGAGAAGAAAAAGAACATAGAGAATAAAGTTAATGGTTTAAAAAAAGGGTAAAGTCTTTAAAGAGACAGAGTACATATACTCATAGATTAAAAGAAATAAAGAAAAATAAGCCACGTAAAAGTGGAAAATTCACAGAGAGTTTGGATTATGTACATTGTGTTTTCTTTAAAATTTTTGACTGTGAAGGAGCTAATTACAGAGAGATATTTCATTATATGGACTGCCAAGCTAAACCCGAATGGATATAAGGGTATTATGATTTTAGAATTTGGGTCTAAGGATATGATGCTTTGGAGAGGGTCTTCTTTTGTTTTCACAGAGGATGAGACCCTGTGGATTACGTCTATCCCAGTATGGTATGATAGACCTTGCCCTCCTGAAAGGTTGCTGTGAACACCCTCAAATAATTACTTCGCTCAACTGCCAACTGAGATAAACCTGGCACACAGGTTACACCATAAACGATCTGATTAACAGCGCCCCCATTCAGCACGAAGCAGTTTGGAGAGAAAAAACTTCACCCATGTTCCCAAAATATTGTTTATAAATGTTCTTTTACATTTAAAGGTGGAAATGATATAGGTATGAATAACTTGCATTGGTATGGATTTTAAGGTCAATTTTGTTTTGTTACATGTATATGTATTTCTGATCTTGATTAAGGTATTGTGATTGTGCAGTTCATTTAAAAATATATAAGTTGTTAATGGATAATCATCAATAATGGTCAAGCTTGTAGTCATGTTAGTTAGATTTTCTAGATGTGCATAAATATATTTCAGATAAGCATTCTTCATATCTTTCAAAGACTGCAGAATATGGCATTCTTATGTTTTAATAACTTAGGGCTTTTCATGACAATGAGACACATCTGCTCCTGGCAGCACCAATCTACTTTTTTAAAAATATTTATTTATTTATTTATTTATTTATTTATTTATTTATTATGTATACAATATT
>NW_026067934.1:2456544-2458520 GCF_014885135.2 Alexandromys fortis | reverse complement strand
TATAGTTATAATTTTCCTTAGTTATGATAAAAGATAAAATAGATATAAATATTGTAACTAATTCTTACTTGATAACTGTTTTGTTATATGTAATTTTACTATGTTAAAGTTAAAGCCTTTCTTTTTTGTTTAAACAGAAAAAGGGGAAATGATGGAGGTTGGTCTTTATCTAATCTGTTGCTTTCATTGGTTAATTAATAAAGAAACTGCCTAGGCCTATTTGATAGGCCAACCCTTAGGTGGGTAGAGAACAGAATGCTGGGAGAAAGAAGCTGAGTTGAGGAGTCACCATAATTCTCCCACTCCAGACAGACACAGGTTAAGATCTTCCCTGGTAAGCCACCTCATGGGCTATACAGAATATTAGAAATGGGTTAGATCAATATGTAAGAGCTAGCCAATAAGAGGCTAGAACTAATGGGCCAAGCAGTGTTTAAAAGAATACAGTTTCCATGTAATTATTTCGGGTAAAGCTAGCCAGGCGATGGGAACGTAGCCCGCCGCTCCTATTACTATAAAAGTGCATCAGGAGAAGCCTGATGGCAGGTGGCTGGAGCCTTGAGGGACCAGAATCCCCAAGTTCCACAATTTTGCACCAACTGTCGAATGACATGGGATAAAGAATCTCAGGCTATGGCAAAATAGACCAATTATATATTCTTTATTATAAGGGGCAAACTCACAAGACAATAATGATAAGTCCAAACTCAGCTGTGAAGTGTGGAAACTACAGAGAGAGAAAACCCTGGGCAGCTTGGCATTTTTCTCTGGGTACCCAAAAGGTCAGCCCTAACCTGGTCCCACTGCTTAAAGATCATTGGCTGATAGAGATTCCCCCATCACTAAGTGTTAAAACTAAAGGGGTATTGCCTAATCCTCTTTACATTTTATCTGTTATTTTTTCCAATAATTGTTCGCTGGGGAGGCCACAGAGGCTCCAAAATAATACAAACTTCTTTTATCCCTTTTAGTTATACACTAGAACTAAATGAAAATATCCTATGGCTGAAGATATCACAAAGCTTGATTCTAAAATATAAGAAAGTCAAGGCAGACCTGACTGACTTGGATACATACTCCCTGATGGTTGGCATTCATAGTGCCCAAAAGTTCTATAAAAGCTTCTTCAGGGAGGTGGAGAGACATCAGTAGTCTTATGTATCTATAAGCTATAAAAGTAAGTTTCAATAATAACTATTGATTAATTACTATAGTAGAACAGTCATAAGAAAGATAAGTCATAGAAAATAGGGAGACTCGCTGAACAATGTCTTCTTCTGGGAAAGACACAACATTTCAGTAATGAACACATATCAGCAGTAGCTACTTCAGCTGAGTCTGCACAAGAATGGGCTGGTCAAAGTCAGGTATAGTTTGAGGAGGGAATTAAGAGGTCCTACTCCTCACTAGTGAGCTATAGGCTATAGATTGTTCCTGGGAGCCAGAGAGGCATTGCCTTCACTTGTCTACCAACAGGTGAACTAATAAGTCTCCAGTGAGTATTTCAAAGCTAATGTTCACAGACATGGCCCTGCTTAGATTTAATGGGTCACTCACATAGAAGGCTATGACACTGAAAAATGGATTTGTAGGTGGAAGGAAGGGTTGTGGGAGTTACGGGGGATAGAGAATGTAGGGAAGGATGCAGCCAGAATGCATCACAGGCAATTATTAAGGTACCAGGGAATAAACAAAAAATAATAAACTAACACTCAAATATAGATAAAAACCGACATAACATCAGAAAATTGAGAAATTTTAGTACGAGCCCCACACACTGAAACCCTGAACATGAGTTACTTTCTTTTTGCCATTCCTTAACCACTGGATTTTTTTGTGTATTTACATTTTATTCATATTTTGCCCAATGGAACCAACAAGGGTTGGAGAGAAATGGTCTCAAGTTCTGAGCACAACTATATCTGAGTTTGAATCTTAGTTCTATCATTCTCTGTGATCTTGAGATCATTCCTAGG
>NW_026067934.1:2453117-2456038 GCF_014885135.2 Alexandromys fortis | reverse complement strand
CATCCTACAGTTCACAATCCCAAAGAACCTAGACAACAATGAGGACCCCCAAGAGAGACATGCATGGATCTAATCTATGTGGGAAGTAGGAAAAGACAATATATTTTGAGTAAATTGGGAGCATAGGAACAATAGGAGAGGGTTAAAGGGGAAGGGACAGGAAGGGAGGGGAGAAGAGAAAAATGTATAGATCAATAAAATCAATAAAATATTTAAATTTATGTCTGTTTTCTTTATTCAGCTAATTACTTGGTTCTAAAAGGTGTGCAAAAGACATAGAAAGAGCCAGGTGGTGGTGGTGCACACCTTTAATCCCAGCACTCGGGAGGCAGAGGCAGGCGGATCTCTGTGAGTTCGAGACCAGCCTGGTCTACAAGAGCTAGTGCCAGGACAGGCTCCAAAGCCACAGAGAAACCCTGTCTCGGGGAAAAAAAAAAAGACATAGAAAGAAGTACACCCTAGGACAGCTAGACAAAGAAAGCAATAGAAATCACAGTTTAGATGTTATGATTGTTTCGGTGTATCCTAATTAAAACATGTTATGCTTCGTAAGGCAAGATAAAGAGAACAACATAAAAGAGAGGCTAAAAGCAGACCGTATCAGGTCCATGTTTTGTGAAAAAGGGATACTGAAGTTCAGCACATAAAAGATGATTTTTTTTGTTTGTTTTTATTTGTTTTGGTTTTGGTTTGTATATTTAATTGTTTTTTTTTAACAAACATTATTGAAATTCATGGGTGTGAATAACTTGCTTTGATTTGTCATAGTAGATTGAGATTGATAGTTGATAGATAAGGTGAAAATGTTTATGGCTTTTCGTGGAAGATGTGTGGCCTACATGATGCCTAAAGGAATCTTTCCAGTAGAGATATATTACCTTGACTCTCTTTAGTTTTTATGCAATAAATTCTCCGTAGACTGTTTATAATTCAATTATAAACTGATTGTCCCATTAGTTCAGGCTTTTCATTAACTTATAACTTGTGTTAGTCCATTATTCCTGTCTATCTTAGTCACGTGGCTCAATAACTTTTTCACTGAGGCCGTCACATCTTGCTTCTTCTGTAGCTGGGTCACAACTGTGTCCTCTTCCCAGAATTCTCCTGTTCTCATTGCCCTGCTTCTACTTCCTGCCTGGCTACTGGCCAATCAGTGTTTATTTAAAATATAATTGGCAGGACACAGACCGTTGGCCCATAGCAATTCCCCAAAGCCTTGCTCACAGCAGGGATCAACACAAAGGCTATTTATTATTTTATTACATGCTTGGCATTATATAATTCTGTCATAATTCAAGTTTAAATTTTCAAATCAAAATATAATTAGGAGTCATAATTTGAAGGTGGCATAACTTAATATGAAAAGTTATGTATACATATATACAAAATAGGAGAAGAAAATAACTTTCTTCATTCACTTTTTAAAGTTTATAAGTATGGAAAATGTACACTGAACTAACCAAAAACAGATTAGTAAGAGAGAAATAGAGATATTATTAAATTGTTCTTAATATAATAAAACAAAATTGGATCTGGGGTGAATAAGTGACATGTTATATATTAGGGTAAAGGAGAATAGATTTTAGAATTCTAGGAAAAGGGACTAGATATATAAAGGTGGAAAGTTAATGTATGGTGCTAATTGCTGGGTTTAAAATGTGTTATCTAGACTTAAGTTGGTGTCTATGAGTTGTTTAAGTACTCTCTCTTCATGGTACAACTAGAAAGCACTGGGGAAATGGCATTTCTACAGATGAAAATTGAGTTCATAAAATGTGAATTTCGTATACAAAATAAAAACCTGTATCCCTTTTTAAAAGTTGTATCTATGCTTCCTGATCCTCAGTGGTCTTTTGCTAATAGTAACTAATATTTCAAAATCACAGATTTTTTGCAGCATATTCTATTGTTTATTTATACATGCAATGTTTTCTAGCATTTATGAGTATTGGCACTACTAGTACTATTATATCTACTTATTTAAATTACGTATTATCAGTAACTGCCTATGGAGAATTGAAGTACTTCGGTATTTAACTGGGTTGGGACTAAATTAATTTGATAGCATTCAGGACATACAATCCCAAGACACATACCTTGAAATCCAAGAAAAACAAATTAGGTAATTCTTTCTGTCCATACTCTGACAATTTTCTCTTTAAAGATTATTAAATCTCATAAAAATTCTTTTGTCTTGACTTAAAGTTGGCCATATGTTAACCATTTAAGAGATGATCTTACCCTTTAAAAAGTGTTCAAACATTCAAAGACATATAATACCAAATTTTAATTTCAAGTTATCTGAAAATCAAAAGCTAATATGTGGTAGACAGGAAGAACTGATAGAAAATAATTTGGCACCAATCCTGAAGAAGATGGAAGGGTATGTTCTCAACGTGTAACAGTTTTTAGAGCATGAAAAGAAGATGAACAGGAAAGCAAATTTTTGTGCCCAATGATGCCTTCATTTTCCAGTGTGAAAATTCTTTTTATCTATTTGTTTCTGTGGAACAGCATATAAAATAAATTTCTATGAAAAAGCTAGGTCTGTACCAAAGATGTGCTAGAATCATGGTTGTAGAGAGACAATATGCTGTTGATTGAGAACCAAAGTAACCTTTGCTTAATCTTAGTCTCTATTAAGATTTATTGACTACCAACTTCAATACCTGACTTAATATGCTTGTAACCAAATCAAACTTCTGTATATATTCTTGGCCCAGTAGCCAAGATAGTTTTGACACACTTGAAACCTGCAGAAGAAATTTGCAAATTCTACTATAGCCTTTCTGATGCGTCCACTGTTTTTGACAACTGCAATAATTTGCAATTTTCTTCTGTTCGGTTTTTAACTATAGAATATTTGAAAATTCTTCTAGATAAAAACATGCTGTAATGTTCCTTTGTACATGACCAAATTT
>NW_026067934.1:2435811-2453078 GCF_014885135.2 Alexandromys fortis | reverse complement strand
ATATTCACAAGAACTATACATTGCTTTCATGATTGCCTTAAAATTCATTTTCCATTTGTCTCTGAATTAATTTAAACCTTCAGGTCTTTTTGTAAATTTCACTAAAATATACAGGTTTTATTTTATCTGATACATAGAACTAAAGACTGAAATCCCTTTAGGTCTATGTATCAGATAAAATATTAGAGTTTGAATGTTATAGTCATCAGTGATTTGGGGTTTGGAGATCCAAAGACATCATTAGCAATAATATCATAGCTATTTATATAGAGGTTCTATTAAAATATAAAATTTCTGAGAATTCAAAAAGAAAAAAAAATATTGTAGACTGTTTTCTAGAGAGAAAGGGAGAGATGAAGAACAGCCTTAGAGGCAGTTCTGTTGCAGAGAGACAAGCATCTGAAAAGCTGATTGAATTACTTCTTGAGTACTCATGGCAAAAGTATTTAGGGGAGGAAGAGACTATGATGATTCACCATTTGAGGGTTCTGTCTATCGCGTCAGTAGCAGAAACTTGAAGCAGTTGGTCACATTGAATCTGCAGTCAGGAAGCAAAGAGTGGTGAATGTTTGCCCTCAGCCAGCTTTGTCCTTTCTATCCAAGTCAGTGACTAGTCTAAGAAATTTTTAAACCCCAACCAACTTCATCAGGATAATTCCTCACAACTATGCTGAGTCCTGTCTTCTACATGACTCTATTGTCCTGTCACGTTGAATAAGAATTAAATCATCTCATAAGCCTTTACTAATCTTCTCTCAATTACTTTTTATCTAATCTTGCTTCTCTAGATATAATGCATATGTATACAGCTTGACCCAATTGAGGGGGGCATTTTATAATGAAGTTTATTATGTCACATAATAACTATATTTAGTGTATTTTCCTCTTTTATGCTAATTGAATTTTTATGAGACATCAGACAAAAACCTATAAAAGGAGAAGTATTTTCTCAGTATTTTCTGTTCCTAACAGAATACGATATACATGAGTTGTAGTTTTGTTTTATGTGTATATAGTGTAACTTAGCTATGGGAAACAGGAAATTCTGATCCTAATATATTCTTTACTTTTAAGCTTGACTTCATCAATAGAGGGTTATCATGCCATAAAAATAAGCAGTATTTTTAATTTAGGAAGTAGGACACAATTTAACAGATTTTGAAAGCTATATCTTAATAATTTAATAAATATTAATTATAGTAAATCATGCACATATCCTTTCAATTTTGGTGGTTTCAAACATTTAGGAATGACCTTTTAAAATCAATTATTCTTTTACTCATATTCTGAGTTACAATATAAGCTCATTGATCATGTACATTACTGTTTTTGGAATACCTGCCTAAAATGAATCGCTTAGAGCATGAAAAAGGTTAAAAACAATTTTTGATTACTCACATGAAGACTGTTTACTCAGAAAAATAGCTAACCCTGCATACTGGGTGGATATGATTTTAATTTCCAAAGTGTTTTAAGATGATTTATTCAAATTTGTTGGGAGAGCAAAATAATTTTACATTAGCATAAGTAAAGAAATTTGGGGGTGGGAGAGATAGTTCAGTGATTAGAAGCACTGGTTGCTCTTCCAGAGGACCCAGTTCAATTCACAGTCTCTACACAATACCTCACAACCATCTGAAAATCCAGTACTAGAGGTTCTAACACCCTTTGTCTGGGCTTGGTGGCACACACCTTTAATCCTAGCACTTGGGAGGCAGAGGCAGGTGGATATCTGTGATTTTGAGGACAGCCTGGTCTAAATGTGCTAGTTCCAGGACAAACTCCAAAGCTTCAGAGAAACCCTGTCTAGAAAAAAAAAAAACTGATTAAATTTTCTCTGATCATTAAGATTATCTAGGTATCAACTTCTCTCTCAAGAGATGTGCAGCTGGAAAAGTGGGGAATAGAAGGGTTGTCAAAGAAGGTGTCCTCTCCAGATTTTATTTAGTTCTTTGTCCACTGATGAGGCACCAAATGTCATCTTCCATGTGCTAAATACTAAGTTAGCACTGTTCTGCCTTCAAGCAATTTCAACCCAAATGTCATCCTATGATAAACCTGAGCAATAGTTGGTGAATACCTTATATATAAGCAAAAACATTAACTGCTACTATTTTCAAATTTGAGAATTAAATTTCTATTTGCACACAGAAATCAATTACATGTAAATAAAACATAATATGTGTAATTAAAACAAAACAATGGCAAATCTAAACTTTAATATAAAATGCCTTTATCAATAACGATGACAGGATTCCTAGTAAAAAAATCACAAGCTTTGAAAGTTAAAATTTACATAGTTCATCTAATTGATTTTTAGATATATTTTATTATTTTAACACCATTGTTTGTGTTTCTAATTTATTTTTGATGAGTGTTTTTATTTCTCATTATATCTTGAAAAAATAGCAAAAGTTGTTAATTCTGTCACATAAAGACAGAGAAAATGTATGTGATGGCTATTCCTAAGTCTCAACATGACTGAACTGAGTAAAAATGAAACAAATAATAATGAATAGTATGTTCTACATATAACCATGAAGGTATTTCCTAAAAATACTAACTAAGGATCAGCTCTGTCTATATGAAGAAACACCCTCAAAATAGGAGCCCAATGGAATGAATGGGAAATAAGCCTGCTCATATGGATCTTTCTCTTCTCCTAATCATGACAAGGTAAACTGGTCTACTTCATAACCCTCTTCATGATGGGCTGAGATGTCTAGAACCATGAGCCTAGTTAGGCGATGGTAGCTCATGACTGTTGGTCCTAGCACTCAAAAGGCAGAGAGGCAGGAGGATCTCTGTGAGTTGAAGGTCAACCTGGTCTACAGAGTGAGTTCCAGGATAGTCAGGGATATACTGTGAAACCCTTTCTCAAAAAAAAAAAAAAAAGAAAAAAAGAAAAGAAAGAAAGAAAAGAAAGAGAGAAAGAAAAAAGAAAGAAAGAAAGAAAGAAAGAAAGAAAGAAAGAAAGAAAGAAAGAAAGAAAGAAAGAAGGGAAGCAAAGGAAAAAACTGTGTGACAAATCAAATGCTTTATTCATTAAATTGCACCTGTTAGGTCTTTCAGCCAGACAACAAAAACAATGTTACTAGGTTATTGCATAATGAGGAGCTTGGCTGGGTTTATATTCAGTTCCTTGGTGGTAAGCTATAAACTGTTGGAATTTTTGAAGTGGCAGAACTACCTTTATGGGTCTTAAAACAATATCTGGTAGCTTAGGGTTATGAGCAACCTCACATTACAGGCTACCCACCCAGAGGGAAAGAAACTGATTGGGCTTATTATATTCAGCCAAGCATCAAAGAAGTGATAAGCTGAGGATGGAGCTGAATTAAATAATGGATGTTTTATTGAATCATAGGTATTTATTCAGTAAAATTCTTGCAAAAAGAACCTTTAATATACATCCTTGGTTGGTAATACTTAGCAAATTGTCTCATACGTGTGTGCCAGGAAGATAAACTAAAAATCACAAGAAGTTCAACCCAGAATCATGCCTAGACTTTTTCTTGATGATCTCATCTTTTGGTTCATTTTCAGACTTTTCATATTTTTGGTGTCATTCTAAAAAAAATATCTGAGAGTATAGTAGGAACTCAAAATTCATAGCTATTCTCTGGAAAATGGGCATGGCCCAGGGCTGTAAAATTGTATTTGGTGTACAACTACAACCAGGCTTGTCAAGGACTGTATCTATAAACTGTGAAGTTTGAAGGTAGCTATATGTCACTGAAAATAGAAATTCAATATCTGATTGAGACACCAGACACTCTTCTAAATTCGTTTTTGTGGTAAATTGCTAAGATTGTTGTTAACTTCACTCCCATGGCTTAGTTTTAGAGGACCATCTGCTTGATACAGCTTACTAATGAACCATCTCTATTGCCAGCAAATGGTACCGTGGCCCTCACATTTTGGAGGCTTGATCCAACTGGGACAAGAAGGAATTAAGAAATAACAAATTCAAAAATCTAGAATCCAGTGCATCATATACTCTGATGGAAACACACCAGAAACCCAGAAGCATATTTTTATTACATACATCTGAACAACGAGGGTGATTTGTTAATATGTTAATATAGTAAGTGGTCTCTGTAGGGAAATAGTCTCAGGCTGCAGCCATCATGGAAGATAAAGCAATGATTGATGCTTTATGAACACACTGGTAACATCTGTACTCTGATCAGGGGAAGGTTTTTCCACCTTCTGAGCCTGTCCTGGGAAAGGCTGTGATATTTCCATAGGTCTGAGGCACTGATGTTCTTGAAATGGACATGCTCATGTCATGAATATGTATTTACTCAGGATTTCATCCATTCCACTGGAAGTTGTAAATTAAAAAAAAATTGTTTAGAGTACAAGTGAACATGTCACATGTGTTCATATACCCATACACATATAATATCAATTCTGGGGACTGGCAAGATAATTTACTTTTAAAGTATTTAATGCATAAGCATGAAAAACAAAGTTTGATCTTTAATGTTGAATGTAAAAATAAAGATGTAATGCCATCTACTTGTCATCTCAGTACTTGGAGGTAAAATTAGGCAAAGCCTGGATCTTGCTGGCCTATCCTAATCAATGAATCTCAGGTATCAGTGTCAGGCCCTCTCTTGAAAGTAACAATGTGAGAGGAACTATTTCTTAACTAAATTAACTAAGCATTTAACCACCTTGTAAAAACCTGTTTTTACTACTAAACAAATGATACTCATAACCTTAATCAATACAGTCTCTCTTCTTTGTGAATGGTGTTGAATGTATAATCATGGTTGCCCAAAATGCTGAGAATAAGTAAAGTATGAGAACTCAGGATCCAAACAAGACTTTATGCCATTTTCTTCAATGAAAAAAAAAAAATTAGGAGCCAGACAACAGAAAGCAGGGTTTCAAAATCCTTCTCTGGGAAAAATATAGCCATTAAAACCACAGCTGTAGTATTTCCTATAAATTGACTCAGTGAGAGAGTTAGTCATTTCTTTCAGGTGTGACATAACCCATGATCCCACCAGACTCCAATCATTCCAATCTAATGGTTACATTGACAACCCTGGTTACACTTAGTAGGTTCCGAAACAAAATTCAAAGCCTTGAAACTGGTAGAGAGGAGAGGCTATTTATTATTAGAGATGGGAGAAAATAAGAGTGAAGAAGAGTAACAAGAAGGTATGATATACACGAATGCCTAAGATTGCACTGCAGCTGTCACATGCACACATACTCACAGTTTCACAAACATAAACATGTATATACACAGAAAAAAAGAAAAATAGGTGGGGGAAGAGAGGTGGAGAGAGAGAATCATATGTGCCTGCTTCTTCAAATATTCTGTATTGCAATATTCATAGATATTCAGCATCAACAAAATTTATCTAACCCTAGTCTTTATGACTTATCCATGATATAAATCTGTATATGCAAAAAACAGACATGAATGGAGGATAAAATCAAGATATTAAAAAAAAACAGGATACAGCAGGAAAATAAAGGATTTGAACATTTCTGTTTGACTAGCAAATTATTTTTGGAGAAACCATCAAAATTAAAAAAAAAGATGAATTTTGGAACCATTCACAAACACATAAAAATGTGCCTTTATACTAATTATTCGGTTTCTATAAATTTACTGTTACGTTTAAATCTAGATACAAAAGGAGTAGCCACAAAAGATTTTCTCCCTCTAAAAGTTACAGCTTAATGCAAGGGATAGCAGCATGGTGGCAATGGTTCATAGAACTGCTTAAGCTATATCAGGATAAAAGCCAGGGCATTAATACTTTTTAGATGAGGAACATATCATCATAATCAGGTTATGTCCAGTTATGTTTAGCCAAACTCTGTAAATTGTTAAGTTTTACAACAATGAAAAATTTAAATAGAAAAAAAGTAATGTACAAAAATGATTGGTTACAAGTTAATGAAAGGAATGCCTCTAATGAAAAAATATAAGTGAATAAATTCTAAGGAATGTATAAGTTAATTTTGCTAATCAATTATATATACATTTCATCAAAATAAATTATGTAAAGATATATATTATTCTATAATTCAATAAAATTTAAAATAAATTTTATATGATTGCTATATTTTTGACACATTTTCCATAAACTTACAAGGCTCATACTTATCTTAGTCTGCTTTGGCAAGCATTACAAAACAGCATAGAATTGGTTGCTGTAATCTAGTAAAATTTCAATGAAAGGTGGATAGTTTGAAACTTATTTTCACCATATAATGAGGACTGTCTTGTATCATAGGTTGGTCTCGAGATCAAATATCTCTGGTTTTTGGTAATAGAGGCATGTATCACCCTCTTTAAAAAAATCACATGAAAAAAGCATTCACTGTAAATTTTCTAGGTAAGAAGCCCCAAGCCAAGGAGCCTGGTGTGGGAAGTCCTGGGGTCCAGCAGGACAGAAACCTCCACCAAGAGACTAGCATGTCAATGTTGTCTGAATCATTTGGGGATAATGCCCATCATCCACTTCATGTCTGGATGCTTGCATGCCCACATGGGGTTAGGAGGGAAGTAACTAAGACCATGCCCATGGCTCAGCAGCTCCCAGCTGGACAAATGGCAGGATTTGATCTGCTAGGAGTGCACAGGTAGGAGAGCATGGTGGATTCTCACTGCCATACACAGAGATATTTCAAGGCCTTGCAGTGCACTGCATGGCTGATTTACCTTTTACTCAGATAACAAGTGTCTGTATGCTGCATGGTGCTCCCAGAGTTGAGGTGGTGAGCACAGCTTCCACCAGGCAGATCAGAGGCAGTGAACATGCCTCTGCCATGTTGGACTGGGTGAAGCAAACAGGCAAGGCTGAGTTGGTCCTAGCCATGCCTGTTTAGCATTAAAAAAAAAAAAAACATGCCTGGTCAAAACATAATTACAGATATGCACTCAATAAAGACAAATTCAGATGGGAAAGGCATCTAAATGGGTCACCGTGTTGGATATACATATGCTTGGGAGAGAAACGAAAAAGAGTATAGAGCATTAGAAAAAGAATTAAAGTCTTTAAACAGGCAGTAAAAGTAATATTAAAGTATACAGACAGTCATAGATTAAAGGAGTAAAAAAAAATCAAGCCATTTAAAAATGGGATATAGACAGATTCTCTAGATTATGTAAATTATTGTGTTTTCTGGAGCTAAATATAGAGAGATGTTTCATTTTCTGGGCTGCTAAAGTAAACCAACATACATATTTTAAAGGTACTTTGTCTTCAAAATTTGGGTGTAAGGATTTGTTGCTTTGGAAAAGAGGTTCTTCTTTTGTTTCCACAGAAGATGAAAACCTATGGATTTCTCCCAGACTAACATGGTTTGATGGACCAAGGTCCCCAAAAGGTCACCATGAACACCCCCTAAAATTACTTAGCCCAACAAAAAACAGGAAAAGGTTTGGAAAGATCTATGATCAAATTCCTTAAATTATTGTTTATGTTTGCTTACATTTAAAGGGAAATATGTTATAGAGCTTTGCATTTGTATGGATCTTGGTTTATTGATACAAAACTAAGGTAGATTTTGTTATATGTATATTTTTGCTCTTGATTAAGGTACTGTGTTTGTCCAACTCATTTAAAATTTAATGTGTAATTAAAACTATAGGTTAAAAAATAACAATATATAATAGTAAAGCTTCTAGTCATATTAATTAGGTTCTAGATATATAGAGATTTATTTCACTCACACAGGTATTCTTCATATTTTTCAGAAATCTTCAGAATATGGCATTTAAAATGTTTTAATAACTTAAGACTTTTCGTGACATGAGATACAACTGCTCCTTGACAGTATCAATTACTTCAAGAGGATGATGGACATTGAAGAGTTTCCTTAAAAAGTTGGCTAGCCATTTGGGCAAGAAACTGCTCTTTGCCTTGACTGATTGATGTTATGCTGTATGAACTGTACAGGTAGGACCCAGAAAATAAAATGACTGCTAAACTTGCCTAAAGGTGAGATGTTTCTTTGGGGTTTCTGCTTCAAGAAAGAGTCTGGCAAACATTCTGTAGAATTCAGAAGAAAGAGACTGGCAAACTGCCAATATAGGTGGAAGTGTCTTTGAAGTTTTATGTTTCATGGAAAAGCCTGTTGGATACTACGGTTCTGTAGGCTGAAGATTGGATGCCCAGAAGCTACAGAAGAACTTTGGATGACCTTCTAGCTAGTGAAATGTCTTTGTCAGTTCTAGAGTTTTGGAAGTTGTTGATAATGCATATCCTGTTTACTTAGGTAGTATATTCTGGCGCCTTTGATGGAGTAGAAGAATAGATAGTTATAATTATACTTTTCCTTAGTTGTAATAAAAGATAAAGTAACTATAAATGCTCTAACTGTAATTCTTGCTTGCCTGGTTTGTTATATGTAATTTTACTATGCTAAAGTTTAAACTTTCCTTTTTATTGAAACAGAAAGGGGGAATGGAAATGGTGTTGGAAGTCCTTCTGTATATTTATTGCTTTTATTGGCTAATAAAGAAATTGTTTTCAGCTAATGGCTTAGCAGAATATAGCCAGGGTGGAAAAGAGATACATAGAGAGAGTAAGCAGAGTCAGCAATATGCCATGTAGCTACCAGAGGGGAAAGATGTGCGGTTTGAGCTAGAATCTTTTCAGAAGGCCACAAGCCTCATGGTAAAATATAAAATAAAAAAGTGATTAATTCAAGATGTAAGACCTAGCCAGCAATATGCTTAAGCTATTGACCAAACAGTATTGCAAATCATATGGTTTCTGTGTGGTTATTTCAAGCCTGGGCACCGAGAAACAAATGGTGCCATCAATGTATGAAGTATTAGTTCATGGTTGAAAGGGTTTTCTTCCTGTCTTCTATGTAGGTGCTGTTTTACTATATAGACACTCAGAGATCTAGACTTTTCATGGAAAACCTTGGACCTTCTTCTTGTCTTATAAATAGGCACCTTTTCACCATACAGACACTTAGAGATCTAGACTTTTCATTAAAATCCTTTTTTTAAATACAACATGATTTTTATAAATAGTACTATATTTTTATAAATATAGATGGTTCATAAGGTGAAGGTGTGTGGCATCAAATCTGAGTATCTTGTTTGATTAATAATAAATATTAAAAATATATTTATTGCTGCATTTTACTGAATTATTGTTGGCACATCCTTGATATTGAACTGATAGAAGAATTACCACCACTGCAAACTTGTAGCTGACCTGAATTTCAAAAATTTAAGGTGAAGAAAAGTTTTAATACATTGTTTACATGTTATAAGAAAACAAAGAAACAATTACTAAAGTCAATTTGCTATAATATGAAATAAGTACAATATTTTTGAATAGTCATGAAGTATTTGGCCCATCGGGCATAATATTAAGTTTATGTCCCTCAATATCTGCTTTGTGGTACCAAAGTCCATTCTTAGTGAAGACAATACAGATACTTTTTCTTATAAAATACTGTCATCAGTTTTAATTGTTAAATATTTTATAAAAAAATTTAAAACAGTAGAAATTTTCTCTGAATCTTCACTTTTTAGTGTCCATGGTCTCTACTTGTACTCAAGTAAGCAACTTCCCTACTTCTATAAACCTAGCTGCCACTTACATATTCTATTTACTGATGTAGGCAAATTACCTCCCAAGTAATCAAAGCACTAATTAAAGCATCAGAATCTTGACTCTCCAGAGATACACTATTTTGCATAGTTAGTTACTGTAAACAAAGTAATGTTTTTCAGTTTCTGAAGGATAAAAATCATTAAAACTATGATTGCTAATTACACTATATTTCTCATTAAAATACTTTTAAGACCAAAATTAAGTTCCTAAATATCTTTGTGCTATAAAACCCATTTAAATGAATATGGTTATTTTTTAAGACCTTGAAAATATTCTAAAGTGTTTTCTTCACAGTGAGGCCTAGTAAAAGGTTTGCTAATGAGCTTCTTCGAACATATCAGATAATGTATGCAACACTTGTTAACTCATCTATTCTTTTAAAGATATTATTTTTGATTATTTGGTTGATGTTTGGGGGGATTTCATTTACATGTTTTGATCATATTTACTCCTCATCCTTCAGTTCATTCCTGATGCACCATCTTCCTTATCTATTCAAGTGTGTGCCCACCTTACTATTATGCCACACAGTCCTCTCCAGATGCTCAGAGATCATTGTAAAAGGGGAGGTAGAAACAGATCAAGAGCCCGGAGTACTATATGTCAGCAAAGAAACTGTATTTTTGACACACCAGAAAACCTGGTCAAGATGGTTGTGACAATACACACACAAAACCTATCAAACATACCTCAGAACATACCCTAATAAGAAGGGAGTTGAGGGAGTCCACTCTTAGCCAAGGAGTTACTTACAATTGTCAATTGCTGTGTGAAGGCAAGTTTTCTCCAGAGTTTAGCTCCTATTAAGTCCACTATTATGTAATAGAAGGACACATATCCAAGAATATTGAAGCATCAAAAATAATGAGAAATAAAATAGATTCATACTGGAAAATGAAATGCAATCAATCTTTTTACAGATGTATGACCTTGTATGTAAGGAAGTTTAAAACGTTCCTCAAAGTAAGAGTTTTAAAATTAATAAAGTATGTTTAGTAAAGTTGCAGAACACAAAATCAACATAGAAGTTTACCAGTATTCCAATAAACCATTTAAACATGTGGAAAGAAAACACAGCAATAACAACAGTAAGAAAAACTCTCTTATCTCCACAATTATAATATCAACAAAAATAATAAATTGCCATGACATTATTTTCTCAAAAAGTGAAAGTTTTTTACATGGAAAACTGTAAAATGTTGACAAAAATTATTTGCTCATGAATTAGAAACATGAGTGTTATTTTCAAAAAAAAATGATGGGGGTCCCATGCAGAGCAGCTGTGGCTAGGATACTGTGGTAGCTGTGACCCAGAGGCCATGGCAGGTATCACAAGCAGGACAGCAGTTCCCTGAGGATTAGGAGCAGGACATGAGAACAGCTTGGTGAGTCCCGAGATGGTGGGAGACCATTGCGGGTGACAGACAGGTATGCAATTCAGAGAGAGTTTGTGTATACAGTTTATTTAGTGTGTTGTGTAAGGAAAGGGTAATGGAGAGAAAGAGAGGAAAAGAGAGAAAAAGAGAGAGAAGGCAGCAGCCATCAGAAGAGGGACAAGAAGAGGTAGCACTTGCAGGCTTGAAAAAGATGAAGATCTGATTGCCTTGGCAGAAGGGGGATGGTGGGTAGGGCTTGTCTCTGAAGGGGGAAAGGTACCCAAATCTGCAGATGGAGGTCCTTCTGTATGTGTGTTGCTTTCAATGGTTAATAAAGAAACTGCCTTGGCCTAGTTGATAGGACAGAACTTAGGTAGGTGGGGAAGACAGAACTGAATTCTGGGAAGAAGAAAGCAGTTAGAGAGATGCCATGAAATGGCCAGAGACAGACATTCTGAATCTTTCCAGGTAAGCCACTGCCATGTGGCAATATACAGATTAATAGAAATGTGTTAAATCAAGATGTGACAGTTAGCCAATAAGAGGCTAGAGCTAATGGGCCAAGCAGTGATTTAATTCATACAATTTCTGTGTGGTTATTTCAGGGTTAAGCTAGCTGGGTGACCAGAACAAACAACCAGGCCTTTGTTGTAACAACTGGAATCTAACATGGTTGACTATACCCATGTATACCCGAGAAAGCTTAAAAAGAAATTCTCGATTAAAAAAAAAAATGCCCATATTACCAAAGCAATATCTGAATCTAGTATTCCTGATCAAAATATGAGTTATTTTTCATAAAGTGGCCTAAAACATTACAAAATTTTAGAGCAGCATAATAGCCCTTTATAACCAAAGCAATCATGAGATAAATTATTGCTGGAAACATTTTATTTAATTATTTCAAACTATATTGCAAAATCAATCTCTTTCAAACAGTATAAAATACATATAATATTTAGACCAATGGAACAGTACAGAACTGTAGATAATGGAGATACCAAAGAAATAATAAAAAATAACATCTGAAAAATAAACTGTGGCACCACATTCCACAGTGTTCTCTGCATCAGGATTACTTATTGTGATCAACCAACTTGAACTCAAACTTGTTTTAAAAATATTATGATTGAAAGCTTAATTCTTGGGGCTGGAATGATTGTTTAGTATTAACAACACTTGCATTTCTTACAATGACCGAACACTCACACTGAGTATCTTGCAGCTAACCTGTGACCCTCTGCATTCACATGCTGCTTCTTTGTCTCAGTTTCCCAAAACCTAAATAATCAAACAGAAATTACACTTATTAAACACTGCTTGGCCCATTATTACTGGCTAACATTTTTATACTTATTGTTGGGGAAGTCACTTGTTCATTTCCTGGCCACTCTAAACCAAAACAACCACACAGAAGTCTGTATTAATTGCAATACTATTTGGCCAATAGCTTAAGTGTATTTCTGGCTTACTTTTATATCTTAAATTAGCCTATTTTTATTAATCTGCATATTGCCATGTGGCTGTGGCTTACCTGCAAGTTTTTGAAGCCTCTGTATCTGGAAGAGGCTACATGGCCTCACTTCAACTCTGCCTACTCTCTCCTCCTCTATCTTCTTGGAACTCCCACCTTGTCCTATTCTGCTAAGCCATTGGCTGAAACAGATTTACTCGTTATCTAGTAAAAGCAACACATAGACAGAAGGACTTCCCACACAAAATTGCCACCCTGAATGCACCCAATCTCATCAAAACAGCTGTTTATGGTGCACACCTCTGCGGTGAAAAGTAGTATCAAAAAAGGACTCACTGTTTTGTCCACAAACCTTTTGGAATCAAGGATTTATGCTGTGTTTGTATGACTCCTGGCTTTAGTTAATTAACACCTTTATTGTTGAGTATAGCAGACATGACACTCTAGTGAATGTAAGTCTTTTTTATTACTTTAAAAAGTACCAATCCAAATTCTGATTTCCACCTTTTCTCCCTCTCCCCTCCCACTCCCTCCACATCCCCCACCCCCTCCATTCTTAAGAAAGGGCAAGGCACCTGTCCTGTGGAAAGTCTAAGGCCCTCTCTACTACATCTAGGTTGAGCAAGGTATACAGCCAAAGAGAATAGGATCCCAAAAAGCCAGTACATGTAGTAGAGACAAATCCCAGTGCTGTTGTCATTGGCTCCATAGTCTGCTCCAACTGACAACCACATTTAGAGGGACTATTTTGATCCCATGATCATTCACTCCCAGTCCAGTTGGTGCTGGTGAGCTCCCATTAGCTCACGCACATTATCTCAGTGTGTGAACCCCCCATGGTCGTGACCACCTTGCTCATAATCTCACTTCGTCCACTCTTCAACTGGAACACTGGGATCTGAGTCCAGTGCTCTGATGTGTGTCTCTGTCTCTATTTCCATTTCTTTCTTTTTTTTTTGGAAGAAGGCTCTATGGTGATATTTAAGATAATCATCAGTCTGACTAGAGGGAAAGGCCTGTTCAGGTACCCTCTCCTCTATTGCTTAGGGTCTTAGCAGGGGTTATCCTTGTGGATTCCTGGGAGTTTTTTTAGAGCCAGGTTTTTCGCTAGCCCCCCAAAAGGCTCCCTCAATCAAAATATCTCTTTCCTTGCTCTCATATCTGTCTTTCCAATTATCCTGTTCCCTCAAGTTATGCCCCACCCTCCCCTTCTCCCCATTCTTCTTCTTCTCTTTCTTTACCCTCTGACCCCATGCTCCCAAATTTTGTCAGGTGAGCTTGTCTACTTTCAATTTACAGGTGAATCTATACATGTTTTTCTTTGGGTTCACCTTATTAGTTAGCTTCTCTAAGATCATAAACTATAGGCTCAAAATCCTTTATTTCTCTTTAGAATACAATTATGAGTGAGCACATACCATATTCATTTTTTTGGATCTGGATTACCTCACTCAGGATAGTGTTTTATAATTCCATCCATTTACATGCAAAATTCAAGATGTCATTGTGTTTTACCACTGAGCATTTCTCTAATGTGTAGATTGACACAATATCTTTACCCATTTTTCTGTTGAGGGGCATCTTTGCTGTTTCTAAGTTCTGGCTATTACAAATAATGCTGTTATGAACATAGTTGAACAAATGCTTTTATAGTATGATTGAGCATCTTATGGGTATATGCCCAAGAGGGGTATTGATGTATCCTGAGGTAGGTAGATTCCCAATTTTCTGAGAAACCACCACACTGATTTCCAAAGTGGTTGCACAAGTTTGCATTTCCATCATCAGTGGATAAATGTTCCCCTTACTCCACATTCTCTCCAGCATAATCTATCATTAGTGTTTTTGGTTTTAGCCATTATGACAGGTGTAAGATGGTACTGCAATATTTTTTTTGATTTGCATTTCCCTGATAGCTAAGGAAGTTGAACATGTTCTTAAGCATTTTTCATCATTTGAAATTCTTCTGTTGCGAATTCTCCATTTATTTCATTACACCATTTTTTTTAAATTTTGTTATTAAGATTTTTAATGTCGAATTTTTTTGAGTTTTCATATATTTTGGAGATCAGTCCCTTGTCTGATGTGTGGTTGTTGAAGATATTATCCCATTCAGTAGGTTGGCTTTTGTTTTACAGAAGCTTCTCAGTTGTAGGAGGCTTGATTAATTCATTGTTGCTCTTATTGTCTGTGCTCCTGGGATTATACTTAGGAAGCGGTCTCGTTGCTCATGCATTGAAAGCCACTCTCCACTTTCTTCTCTATCCAGTTTCAGTGTAGTTGGATTTATATTGAGGTCCTTAAAACATTTGGACTTGTGTTCTGTTCAAGGTGATAGATATGGATCCATTTTCATTCTTCTACAGGTTAACATCCAGTTATGCCAGCACCATTTTATGAAGATTCTATCTTTTTTCCATTGTATAATTAGCTTCTGTGTCAAAAATCAGGTGTTCAGAGATTATCCAGGTCTTCAATTCTATTCCATTGGTAAACATCTCTGTTTTTATGCCAATATCAAGCTCTTTTCATAACTGTAGCTCTGTAACTGAGTTTGATGTCAGGAATGGTAATGTCTACAGAATTTCCTTTATTGTATAGGATTATTTTGGCTATCATGTTTTTTTTCTGTTTTTCCATATGAAGCTGATTATTTTTCTTTCAAGGTCTGTGAAGAAATTTGTTGGGATTCTGATGGGTATTGCATTTAATGTATAGATTTATTTTGGTAGAATTATCATTTTTTCCTATGTTGATCCTTCCTACCAAAGTACATGGGATATCTGCATTTTCTGGTATCATCTTCAATTTCTTTCTTCAAAGATTTGAAGTTCTTGTCAAATATGTCTTTCACTTCCTTTGTTATTGTTACCCAAAGATACTTTATGCTATTTGTGGCTATTGTGAAAGGTGATATTTCTCTGATATCCCTCTCAGCTTCTTTATCCTTTGTGTATAGGAGGGCTACTGATTTTCTTGAATTGATCTTGTATCCTGCTGTATCACTGAATGACTTTATCAGCTGTAGGATTTCTCTGGTAGCATTTTTTGGGGTCACTTATGTACACTATCATATCATCCTCAAATAATGGAAGTTTGACTTCTTTCTTTCCAATTGGAATTCCCTTGATCTCCTTATGTTGTCTTATTGCTATTGGTAGAACTTCAAGCACAATGTTGAAGAGATATGGAAAAAGTAGACAGCTTTGTCTTGTATATGATTTTAGTGAAATCACTTCAAGTTCCTCTCCATTTAATTTTATGTTAGCTGTTGGCTTGCTGTATATTGCTTTTATTATATTTAGATATGATCCTCTATCACTAATCTCTCCAATACCCTTATAATGAAGGGATGTTAAATTATGTCAAATGCATGTTCAGCATCTAATGAAGTGATCATATGTTTTCCTTTTCTTTCAGTTTATTTATCTGATGGATTACATTGATAGATTTTCATATATTAAACCAGTTATGCATCTCTGGGATGAAGCCTAATTGATTATAATGGATGATATTTTTTGATGTGTTCTTGGATTTGGTTTGCCAATATTATATTGAGAATTTTTGCATTGATGTTTATGAGTGAGATTGGTTTGTTTGTTTTTTTAATTAATTTATTTATTTTTACTTAAAAATTTCCACCTCGTCCCCTACTCCCATTTATCTCCCCATCCTCCCTCCCCTCCCTCTCCAGTCCAAAGAACAGTCAGGTTTCCCTGCCCTGTGGGAAGTCCAAGGTGCCACCCCTCCATCCAGGTCTAGGAAGGTGAGCATCCCACAATGACTAGGCTCCCATAAAGCCAGAACATGAAGTAGGATCAAAACCCAGTGCCATTGTCCTTGGCTTCTCACTCAGCCCTCCTTGTCCAACACGTTCACATGTTGTAAACCTCCTTGTCCGGTTTGATCACATGCTCCATCTGTTCCAGTCCAGCTTGCTTTGATGAGCTCCCATTAGATCAACCCCACCATCTCAGTGGGTGGGTGCACCCCTCGTGGTCCTGACTTCCTTGCTCATGTCCTCCCTCCTTCTGCTCCTCATTTGGACCTTGGGAGCTCAGTCCAGTGCTCCAATGTGGGTGTCTGTCTCTAGCTTCATCCATTACCAGATGAAGGTTCTATGGTGATATGCAAGATATTCATCAGTCTGGCTATAGGATAGGGACATTTCAGGCTCCCTCTCCTCAGCTACCCAAGGATCTAGCTGGGGACATCTCCATGGACACCTGGGTAAACCTCTAGAGTCCAGTCTCTTGCCAACCCTAAAATTGCTCCCTTAATTAAGATATATACTTTCCTGCTCCCATATCCACCCTTCCTCCGTCCCAACCATCCCATTTGCCCAAGCTTTCCCCATCCCCCTTCTCACTTTTTCTCCCCATATTCCCCTACCCCCACCCCACCCCCACCCCCAAGTTTCGAATTTTTGCCTGGCAATCTTGTCTCCTTCCAATATCCAGGAGGATAACTATATGTTTTTCTTTGGGTTCACCTTCTTATTTAGCTTCCCTAGGATCACAGATTATAGTCTCAATGTCCTTTATTTATGGCTAGAATCCAGTTGTGAGTGAGTACACACCATATTCATCTTTTTGCATCTGGGTTACCTCACTCAGGATAGTGTTTTCTATTTCCATCCATTTGCATGCAAAATTCAAGATGTCATTACTTTTTTACCACTGAGTAATACTTTAATGTGTACATATTCCACACTTTCTTTATCCATTCTTCCATTGAGGGGCATTTAGTTTTTTTCCAGTTTCTGGCTATTACAAATAATGCTGCTATGAACATAGGTGAACA
>NW_026067934.1:2428293-2434474 GCF_014885135.2 Alexandromys fortis | reverse complement strand
TTTTTTTTTTTTTTTTTGTTTTTCTTGAGTATCTTTGAGGGATTTATTAATTTCTTCTTTTTTTTTATCTTCTATTCCATTTCCTTAAGGGAATTTTCTACTTCCTCTTTTAAGATCTCCATCATTTTCATAAAGTTACATTTAAGTCTTTTTCTTCTACTTCTTCTGGGTTAGGTTGATCAAGTCTTCCTGTTGTGTGGCCACTGGATTCTGGTGTTAACATATTGCTTTTTAGGATGTTGGAGGAATTCTTATATTGACAACTATCAATCTCTCTCTTCAAATGAGGCCAGCAGAGTCTTGGCATCTTGGTCCAATCTTTAGCTGTGGCTATTTGAGTACTTGGTAGTTTTCCTTGGTCTGCCCTCTCTTAGGTTCCCTAAGTATTCGAGCAAGCTCTGTTGCAGGGTTCTCTCTGGTCCCCTCAGCATTGGAGCAGGTTGTGTTGCAGAGTTCCAAGTACCTCACAGGGGAAAGCTATTGGCTAACTCTTACATCTTAATTTAACTCATCTCCATTAATCTGCTTATCACCATGTGTCTGTGTCTTACCAGTAAGATTCTAACAAATATCCATCTCAGGTGGATAAACCATGAGTTCTTTCTGGCTCTGCCCTTCTTCTTTCTAGCATACCAACTAACTTTCCCAGCCTACTTCTGTTCTTCCCTGCCATAGGCTCAAAGCAGTTCTTTATTAACCAATGAAAGCAACACATAGACAGATAGACCTACCATACTATTTTAGCCAATAATCTTTAAGATATCAGCCCACTTGGACATGGTTTTTTATACTCTACATACACACACACACACACACACACACACACACACACACACCTCCTATACATGTAATAACCCTGAGAAGCATGAAAATACTAAATAAGTAAAGAGGTCTCCTTTCAATAAATAGTTTTTTAAAAAAGAGGCTGTTAATATATAAAAACATAAAATTACAATCATATTATATACAATATCAATTTCATTATCATTAAAGAGTCAAAAGAAAATGTAATTTTTTTTTCCAAAAAAAGTATTCAATTACTGGAAGTTTCTGTTGTCTCAAAGCCTTATTATCAACTGCTTTCCAATCCCAAGTTAGAATAGGTCATGAATATAATCACTTCTTTTTTTTTAATTTACAACAAAGAGGTCATTTTTCATTAGCTATTAACTTTTCATTATGTTCAAGACAAGACGAAGTAGAAAATTCTACTCTAGTTGCCATCTTTATTTCAATGTCCTAGTCCACTTGATATGTAAAGACTATTCCCATCATGTTGTACCTGAGAAAAAGAAACTGTAGATATTGCCTACAAAATGTTTGCCTTAGTGATTGAATATATATGTTCCACTTATGAAAGGAAAAGAAAGGAAGAAGTGGTTCTTCTGAAAACAAGAATAGGTCAAGTTTCTATATATGAAGAGAAAACCATCTTCAATTCCTACATGTGGATCACTTTATGTGGAACAGCTGCTGAATTGCTGAAGGATGAAAAAGATTCATCTAGACACAGTGAGAAAAAGCTGAGCACCAAATGTTTGAATGTGGTAATGAACTTCCAAAATGGTTTTGCTTTCTTTTCTGTCTCACCTTGAGAAAAAAAAAAAAAAAAACAGAAAGTAAAATTTAGGTTGCTAGACTACAGGCATCCAAACCACACCCCAGAGTAGAGAGAAATCATATGAATGAAATACCATAGAATAATTAAATATAAGATTTGAAAATAGGTAAGTGGCTAGAATAGCTCAGTATTACATAGCCACCTGATATTAAAATATACCTTAAAGAAAGAGAGATTAACCGATGGTTTGTAGTAAACAGTATCAGCATTCATGATAACAATACCAATGATCTTGAAATCATCTAGAAGTAAATAAATAAATAAATAATAAACAAACCAGAATTTGAATCAAAAACCTGGAAAAGTTAAAGTTGGTCTGCCTTATAGTAATTTAAATTCTCAATTTAAAAGTTGTCACAAGAGATTGGCTTTGGTTATCAACAGATTATTGGTTTACAAATACATATAAACTCTAAAGCTCTGCATCAATTTATAGTCTTGTTTTTAGCTGTCTCTAGAATATGTTGATTTGGTAGTCTGAAGGAAAGACAAAAAGATCTTATGATGTTTTAATTAGATAGCATCTATTTGAATTAAGTTTTTCATGTACATATTACTTGTAGAAGAACACAGCTGTTGCTCTCTATGAAGGAACAGCTGTAATGTTGTTACAATTGTCTACACCATCAAATCCCTATATAAAAAAAGTTTGGATAAGATTATTTCTGTGCAATGCAGAGATCATAATAACAATAAAAAATAACAAGTGGTAGAACTACATACCTACATAACTTCTCTCTGTGAAAGAATTGATTATGGTACTTAACTATCCAGTTCTGAATTTTATTTGGCAAAATATTATAGCTTAAAATTTATTTCCAATCTTTTATAAACTCTGTATAATAAAGATAATAACATTAGATATCTTACCTGGTTTTTTGTAAACTCTTTACAATTTTACCCAGATGTCCCCCCTCAGTAATTTTGCCCTTATTTACATCTTCAAGCAAGATAATTTTTATGAAAATAGTGAAAGTTGAAGTAAGCTACATGACATAATAGAAGGGGGTGTCACTCACTCTGTCCATTTTGTTCATAACAGAAGTTTGTTCTAGTAGTCTTTGAGATATATGGTAAAAGAACCAAGCCTTTCCAAATTCATCAACATTTGGATTATATTTCTATAGACTTTACTTTTACTCAGTTTTAAAAATTCAAGATATATATATATAACAGAAACATCAAGTTAAAACTTTAGAAAAAGGATATCAGGAATAATGTGCTTAAGTTGGCCAAATTATACAAAACGCATTTTGTGGGTTGTAATTTGAAATACTTAAATGCCACTCATAACATTGCCTTTGTAATCTGGACTACATATCATGCTTCAACATCAAAATAAACACCTTTAGTTCTTAAACAGGTCATAGGGGTGCATGCCTTTAATCCCAGCAGTGGTGAGACAGACACAGGAAAATCTCTTAGTTAGGCCAGCCTTGTCTACAGAGAGAGTTCCAGAACAGCCAGGACTACACAAATAAAGCCTGTGTTGAAAACCAAACAAAGAAAAAAAAATGGTTCTAGTTCTTTACATGTTTGTTAGTGAGGACTAAGAACAACATATTCATAAGTTATGTTGTAAAAGTAAACATAAATTTCCATAAGTTTCACTAGTTGTTCACCATTTATTGCCTCATCTTGGTAAAAATACAACACACTATTTTCCGGTGCAAATATGGTACTAAAATAATGTAAAATATCTTAAAAATATGTACTAGTGTTTCTAGTCCATAAGAAAAGTGATAAAGAAGTGAAGTGTATGAATCATGCCTATAGCCCTGCTACTTGAATAGATGAGGTTAAGGATCCTAAATATGAAGCTATCCTAGGCTTAATAGCAAATATGAGGCCATGTTGCATCATGTAGTGAGATTTCAAAAAAAATTAAATTCAAGGTCATGGATTAGAAATTACAGATTAATTGGTTTGCCAATTCTTTTCTTCTAAATTCCTAAAGCCTCTCTATCCTGGAACAGCAGTAAAATATTACAGAGACAAGAAAGAAAAAGTTTTGAGGAGTACTGATATTTGATAGAAAGCTTAACTCATTTAACATTTCAAGGCTTCAGTATTCTCAGACCATTAGGAAGATAGTACATTCAGTTTATCACCTTAGTACTCTGAAAATAAAATGATTCTTTTAGTAGCTTAAAGTTCTTGGTGAAGTTCAAAGGCAAAAATAAAATAAAATAAAATAAAATAAAATAAAATAAAATAAAGATCTTGAACTAAGTGGGACTGAGAACATGGGGCCATCCTTCTCTTTATATTGAGTAGAAAAATAACCAAGGGACTATTGAGTCATGTCTAGGCAAGAGCAATAACATTTAATGAAGAGGCCTCAGAAAATGACCTATCCTCCAAAATGTGCAATATATTTTGCCTGACTGATGAAACCTAACAAGTAGCATTGGAGGTAATTAATCAGTGCTGGCTCCTCATTCCAAAGATAGAGCAAAATGAGCAATAACAGCACTGTGTAGACTAATTACTAAGAATATTAAAAAGGTAATCATGGCTTGGCTCACAGCCCAACAAAAATAAGTCAACGAATCTAGAAAAAATGATCCCTCATTGCTTAATTATAGTCATTTCACTGAAAGCATAGAAGTAAATAAGTATCTGTTGTGATTTGAGAGACACAGAAAAGTCACAAAATAAGCTTGATTCTAGAGTAAATAAAATTTCAATTACAATATAAGTTCTCCTTTAATGACTTTTCACAGGGGATCCTTCTGTAAAATTGGATATTTACAAATATTTATGGTTTCCATGAAGTCATTGTCAGCAAACCTGTAAATATGGATTCTCATGGCAAAAAGCTAAAAGAGCAATTGGATTTCCTAACTTGTACTTTGGTGTTACTAATTGGAGAATTGCTAAGCATATTTTAAAAATGTGTGCTACAACTATGCATTCAACAACTATGCTGAATGACATTCATGCAAAATACATTGAAAAGAACTAAATAGGTGTTGTATTAGCATGGTTTTCAACTCTGCAACAAAAAACTGAGATAAACATATATGACTGAATAAGATTTATCTGCGTTCAAGATATTAGGGGCTTAATGTTTCTCTGACCCTGTCATACCAAGCCTATGATAGCTCAGTAGAAGTTATGTGGCAGAAGGAATAGCCACATCATGGTTGTCATGATTCAAAAGACGGAGAGAGGTGAGGATGCAGAGCTCAGACATATATTCCAAGTGAAGGTCCCCAATAATCTAAATTCCTCCCAATAGGTTCTTCCTTTTCAAAGCAATATTGAGTAATGACCAAGCTTTATCATATACTCATTTGTGAGATGGTAAAGACCTAAATAAGAAGCACAAAAGTAAAAAGGCAAACTTCTGGTTTCATAAGACATTTTAAGAAGCACTCTATGTGTGTGTGTGGGTGTGGGTGTGTGTGAATATTTGTAAATGCCATAGGAAATACTATTTTGCAGCTTACTTAAAAATACGTTGTGTGTGTGTGCATGTGTGTGTTTGTGTTTGTATGTGGTTACATATACACCTAGTTTAACTGGAATTACTCCACTGCTTAGGGAGAACATGCTCCCATAAGAACTGTAAACTCTAACAAAACATCCAGTACTAAGAAGCGGATATGTCCCTTTGAGTTGTTAGTCAAGGGTTGTCTAAGAGATTCTGGAAATGATGTAGACTGCTACCATTGGCTATAATTTGCCCCAAGAATTTGAGAGACACTTGGACACAGGATATAAAAACATTGAGCTGTAATTGACCTCGAAATCTTTCTCAGTGTCTGTGCTACTAGGGCTATGTTTAGGAAGTGGCCTCCGGTTTCAATGCATTCAAGCATACTTCCCACCTTCTCTTCTATAAGGTTTAGTATGGCTGGCTTTATGTTGAGGTCTTTTAGACTAGAGGTTTGTGCATAGTAATAGATATGGATCAATTTACATTCTTCTACATGTTGATATGCAGTTATGCTGGCAGCATTTGTTGAATATGCCTTCCTTTTTCCATTTTATATTTTTAGCTTCTTTGTCAAAAATCAGGTGTTCGTAGGTGTGTGGATTAATATTTGGGTCTTTGATTCAGTTTCATTGGTCCTCTTCTCTTTTGTTATGCCAATACCAGGCTGCTTTTAGTACTTTAGCTTTGTAGTAGAATTCAAAGTCAAGGATTGTGATGCCTCCAGAAATTTCTTTATTGTACAAGGTTGTTTTGGTTACCATGGGTTTTTTGCTTTTCCATATGAAGTTTAGTATGGTTATTTCCATGTCAGTGAAGAATTTTGCTGGGATTCTGATGGGCATTGCATTGATTACTTTTTGTAAGATTGTAATATTTACTATGTTAATTCTACCTTCCCAAGAGCATGGGAGATCTTTCCACTTTCTGGTGTTGTCTTCAATTTCTTTCTTCATAAATTTAAATTTGTTTTTATTCAACTTCCTTTTTTTACAGTTTCTTCAAGATAATTTCTGCTATTTGTAGTTATTCTTTTTTTTCCATTTTTTTTTAATTGAGAATAAGAAAAAAAAGTTTCCGCCGCCTCCCAGCCTCCCATTTCCCTCCCCCCCCCCCCC
>NW_026067934.1:2378906-2428230 GCF_014885135.2 Alexandromys fortis | reverse complement strand
CCCTCTCCAATCCGAAGAGCAGTCATGGTTCCCTGCCCTGTGGAAAGTCCAAGGTCCTCCCCCCTCCGTCCATGTCTAGGAAGGTGAACATCCAACCTGGCTAGGCTCCCACCAAGCCTGAACATGAAGTAGGATCAAAACCCCTTGCCATTGTAGTTATTCTTAAGGGTGATGTTTATCTGCTTTTTTTCTCGGTCCATTTATAATCTGTGTAAAAGAGGGTTACTGATTTTTTTGAGTTAAACTTATGTCCTGCTACATTTTGAAAGTTTTTATGAGTTGTAGAGGATTCTTGGTAGAATTTTTGGGTTGCTTATATAAACTACCATATAATCAGCAAATAGTGAGATTTTCATTTCTTCTCTTCTGATTTGTATAACCTCGATCTCCTTCTGTTTTCTTAGTGCTCTAGCTATGACTTAAACAAAAACATGTTGACTGAATATGGAGAGAGTGGACAACAACCTTGTCTTGTTCTTGATTTCAGTAGGACTTCTTTGAGTTTCTTTCCATTTAGTTTGATGTTGGCTGTTGGATTATATATTGCCTTTTTTATGCTTAGGTGTGTTCCTTGTATCCTTGTTTTAACCAAGACCTTTATCATGGAGAGATGTTGTAGTTCTTTGAATGGTTTTTCAGCATCTAATGAGATAATCATGTAGTTTTTATTTTTCAGTTTGTTTATATGGTGGATTAAGTTGACAGAGTTTTGTATGTTGTACCATCCCAGAACCTCTGGGATAAAGCCATCTTGGTCAATGTGGATGATGGTTCTGTTGTGTTCTTGGATTTGATTTGCCAGTATTTTATTGAGTATTTTAACATCAATATTCATGAGTGAGATTGGTTTGTAATTCTTTTTCTTAGCAATGTCTTTATGTGGTTAGGGTATCGGGGTAATTGTAGCCTCATAAAATGAGTTTGGCAATGTCCTTTTGTTTCTATTGTGTGGAACAATTTGAGGAGTATTGATATTAGTTCTTAAAAATCTTGTAGAATTCTGAGCTGAAATCATCTGGTCCTTAGCTTGCTTTTTTGTTGTTGTTGTTGTGAGACTTTTGATAAGTTTTTGTTTCTTTAGCGATTATAGGTCTATTTAATTTTCTTATCTGGTCTTTACTTAATTTTGGTCAGTGATATTTGTCTAGAATGTTTGGACTCATCAATTTTCAATGAGCTGTGTAAGTGTTATCTTCTGAAACAGAACCTCAACGTCAGTTTGGGGAGGGTAAATAAAAGCCTTGGCAAAAGCCTAGTTTGTTTGTCAGCTCTCTTGGGGCCCTTTTGTACAACTAATCCACAAATGCAAGCTATTTTTTTAATTGGATAATTATACCATTTGTTGACTGGAGATATCCACTTGGTGCTTAATCTGCCTTGTTTCATTGTTTTTGTTTCTTTGTTTGCTGATTTCATTTTGATCATATACGTAGGTGTACAGATATTCTTCTACAGCTTTAAGGTTTTATAGGAATCCTCAATTGGCCCTTAGCTTTAGTTGCCCACCTTTATTCTCTCCTCTTCTCTCATTCTCCCTATTTGATCCTCTTTTTACAGCTTTCCTCATCCATCTACAACAATCTGTTCTATCTCCCCTTCCTAGTGAGATCTAAGTGTAGTAAGGTGAGAGTTGCATTCCTGCTGCCTGGCTCCTGGCTGCCAGCTAGCTTATGCTCCGAAATAATTACACAGAAACTGTATTCTTTTAAACACTGCCTGGCTCATTAGTTCTAGCCTCTTATTGGTTAACTCTCACATCTTGATTAACCCATTTCTAATAATCTGTGTAGCACCACGATATGGTGTCTTACCAGGAAGGATTCTAGCCTACATCCATCTGGGGTTGGAGAATCATGGTGACTGCCCAACTCGGCTTCTTTCTCCCAGCATTCTGTTCTGTCTACAATGCCTACCTAATTTTCTGTCCTATTAAAGGGCCAAGTCAGTATATTTAACCAATGAAATAAACACAAAACAGAAGACTCTCCCCCATCATCTTTTCCTCATCTAGTCACTAAATCCATATATAATCTCTGTTCTTATATAGATATTTTCATGATCTTTGAAGACTTAACGGCTAATATTCACATATAAGCAAAATTATACCACATTTTTCCTTTCAGTTAATAGTTACTTCACTTGGAATATTTGTTTTCTAGCTCTATAAATTTGATTGCAAATTTATAATTTTATTTTTATAACAGATGAAAAATAGTCAACTGTCTATGTATACCACATTTTCTCTACTGTTAAGTTTTGAAAGGGCATTTATGTTGTTTTGTTGTTTCCAAATTCTGAGTATTATAAATAGGCAGGAATGATTGTGGTTGAACAAGTTTCTCTGTATTAGGATAAAGAATCATATGGGTATTTTTTCATAAATATTTGGATCTAGAGGTTGATTTATTGACAATTTCCAGAGGAACTGTCAAATTGATTTTCATAGTGTTTGTAGAACTATGCTCTCTCTTCAGTAAAAGATAAATGTTTTCTTTACTACACACATTTGCTAGCTGTCTTGTGTTTTAATATTTTGAAGTAGGACATAAATAATAAAATCTATAAGAAACAGCAATAGCATTCATGTAAATTAAGTAGAATGTGCTTTTTTATGTTCACTGCAATCATATGCAAAATTTCTAATTTTAAGTACATGCTGATAACTAAGGAGAACTATAACTATATATTCTTTAACTCCAGCAAAGACTCCAGAAGGGTATAATATTATCAAGTAAACAGAAAGTACATTGTAAGCAACTTCAAAGACTCTATAATTTATAGAGACATTTCACTGCCTGTATACACAAAATTCTTTTGTACCATTGGGGCATCCATCTTTGCACTACAGGCCCATTTTATTCAGCAGGCTTTTCCATGAAGCACAAAACTTCAAAGACAGTTCCACCTATATGGGCAGTTTGTCACTTTTCTCGGTGTCCTGCAGAATGTCTAACAGACACTTTAATGAAGCAGGAACCTGAAAAATCATCTCACCTTTAGGCAAGTTTAGCAGTCATTTCCCTGTTGGTCTTGTATATCCAGTTTAAACAGCACAGTATCAAGGAGTCTAAGCAAGAACAGTATCATGCCCAAATAGCTAATACAGCTCTATGAGGAGCCACTTTTACGCCCCTCTTCCTTTTGAATTAATTGGAATTGCCAAGAGCACATGCATTTTATTGTCATGATAAGTCCTAAATTCTTAAAACATTTAAATGCCATATTTTGATGGTTTCTAAAAGATTTGAAGAATATCTATCTAACTGAAATATATATCTGTATATCTAGAAAACTTAACAAACATGACTACAGGCTAGACTATTATAGATGATTATCCATTATCCTATATTTTTAATTATACATTATATTTTTAAATGAGCTGGACAAACACAATACCTTAATCAAGATAAGAAATACATATACACGGTATAAAATTATTGACCTTAATTTTGTATTAATAAACCAAGATCCATACCAATGCAAAGTTTTCATTTCTATAGCATATACCCTATAAATATACAAACACTTATATTGTAAATATAAACAATCATTTAGAGAATTTGGGCATAATTTCTCCAAACTGCTGTTTTTTTTTTTTTTTTTTGGTTTTTTTTTTTTTTTTTTGATGGGCAGAGTATTTTGGAGGGATATTCACAGTGATTTTTCAGGTGGTCTTGGTCCATCAAACTACACTAGTGTGGAAGGAATCCATAGGTTCTCATCTTTTGTGGGAACAAAAGAAGAATCTCATTTTCAAACAATAAATCTTTAGACCCAAAGTTTGAAGACATGATACCTTTAAAATAGCTATTCTGGTTTTACTGAGCAACCCATACAATAAAATGTTTCTCTGGATTTATCTCTTTCATAGTCAGAAAGTTAAAGAAAACATAGTATACAGAATCCAGTCTTTGTATATAGTTTACCATTAAGTGGCTTATTTTTTATCTATTATTTTTTTTAACAAGTTTAATATTTATTTTATTATCTTACTCCTTTAATCTATAATTGACTGTAGTCTTTTATATTACCTTTAATGTCATGTCTCTTTACTCTTTTTTTTCTCTCTCCAAAGTCTATGTACATTTTTTTTTTAAAAAAACACAATTCATTTAGAGTTTATTTTTTATGTCACAATATGTTCTATTGTGAATCTGTAATTTTTTTCTGTCCAGGAATGCTTTTTAAAATGCTAAACAACAACTAAGGCTGCTTTGTATTTTAGCACTGCCCAGTCCAACATGGGAAAGTGGAGAACTCTTTAGCATGAGCCATGCGCAAAACCCACTTTTTGGCACATAGTGCATCTATGTTGCCATTCAGCAAGTTGTTGTATTCTGTTCACAAACTCCATTTAAATGGTTGGCCTCCTGAAAGAGCCAGAGTTCATGCTGGCAATATGGCCCAGGAATCTGCCATTTCAAAACTGTGAAGTTTTATTTTTTTCTGTTACTACTGAATCAGAAGAACCCCTCTTAAAGGCTTCACTGTGTTAAGGCATGGTTAACGCTGCTCTTTTTTTTTTTTTTGCCTAGAATTTTACAAATTCTCAAAAGTTGTAAGTGGATTTTATTTGGTCACATTGGTGCCAATTTGTAGATGGAGAGCTGCTTGATTGTTCCCAGCTTCTCAGCCATAAAATAATTACACAGAAACTATATGAATTTTATCACTGCTTGAGCCATTAGCTCTAGCTTCTTATTCGCTAACTTTTATATGTTAATTTAACCCATTTCTATTCATTTATACTTTATAACGAGATGTGTGGCCCACCTGAAAGTTACTAGCTGGCATTGTGTCTTTCTCCTTTGGTGCTCCCATGGCTCTCTATAAACTCTGCCTTCTTTCTCCTAGCATTCAGTTTAGTTTTCCTTGCCTATTTCTGTTTTGCCCTGCTCTGCTATAGGCTTAAAGCAGTTTCTTTATTCACCAATAATATTCATATCAAACAGAGGGGAATCCTACAACAATTTTCCCTTTATTTTTTTTTCCAAAGAGATCGCTGAGACTACCTAATTTCTACACAACACTCAATCCTATAAAAATTATAACCAACCCCTAATTGATGTCCCTAACCTTAAGCATAATCTTTGTTGGGATAAGGGACACTGTCTTCTAGAATTACTTTCAGCTGTCATGGGGGAAATGCTCTGTCTTCAGGACTCTGTGAAAGTCAAATGATGATTAAGTTTCAAGATTTCGGTATGGTATAATTGCAAATAGTCTCTGAGTACTCAGTAGGATTTTTCTGAGGTTCCAATTTGGAGTTCTGGCCAGAATGTTATAAAAGGTACACCATTTCAACTAACAACATTGGAACCATCTTGAACAAGTGGTACCCAAAACTGGTCTTATAGTAGCACTATCAACCTCAGGACTTCATATCAGCCAGGTGAAGTTTTTGTTGTGGCGCCCCTACTTTTTCCTGGAAACTTCAAAGATAACTGCAGGAAAATTCATTGTTCTTAATGGAAAACTTAAACATTATTTATATAGACATATATCTAATGAAAGGTATAATAAAGATAAAAAATGGGTATGGAGAAAAGTAATTTTTTCCTAAATTCTTTCTTCTTTCTGCCCCATAGGAGATGGCTTCTAACATTTCATGTGACAGAAACTGATTTTTTCTTCTTGAAACATGCTTGGATTTAGAGAAGGATAGAGCAATCATCCATGTTCAAAGCCAGTCTTAATTTTTAAGTGCTTCATGACTATTATTCTAGAGGGCAGAATATATATTTTTTCAGTAACTTTTACCCTCAGATAACCTGTCCTCATAAGTCATAATTCTCTTTGCTTGATGATTCTATCTGAATCATCATCTTTTCTTCTTTACGAATCCAAATGTCTACCATATCTTGTCTTTTTGAAGTTGAGTATTTTCCTGCAAATACAAGAACAGAAACCTGCTCCGACCCTTATGAAGTTTCCTTAACACCATATGGTTGTCACCTCTGTGGATGAACTGCCAATTCTTTTTCTTAAGAGGTTTCTCTTTTTCAAACCAAATCTTCATTAATGTTGATGTTATCTATTGCTTTTCTTGTCCTGTAGAAACAAGAGCAAAACCCCTTCTCCAATGTAGCACATCTCCTGGTTTCCATTGTGAGGGCAACACATCATTGAAATACACTGGCTTATTTAATTAGAAGTGTTTTCTGTTATCCAATGCCTTTCTGTTGCTGCTATTCCTTTCTCGTTAGTGTTAAGAAAATTCAAGTTTAATAAATCATTATGCAGTCTATTTCTGGGGGTATTTTCCTTTTCTTTCTGTTTGTTTATTGTATTCTTTATAGTTTAATTTGATCTTTCTATAACTGGTTGTATTGTAGGATTAATTGATATACATGTAATATCCTTTATATTTTAATGAGTAAAAAACTCTTTCACTTTTATAACAATGTTCTTGAATGAGATTGGTCTGTAATTCTCTTTCTTAGTAATGTCTTTGGGTGGTTTGGATATCAGATGGAGGAGGGTCATCTTTCTATCTGTTGTTTCATTGGTTAAGTGATAAAGAAACTGCTTGGCCTCTGATAGGGTAGAATTTAGATAGGTGGAGTAAACAGAACAGAATGCTGGGAGAAAGAAGCTGAGTCAGGGAGTCGCCATGATTCTTCCACTCCAGACAGATGCAGGTTAAGATCTTTCCTGATAAGTGCACCTCGTGGTGCTACATAGATTATTAGAAATGGGTTAAGAGGCTGAGATTAATGGGACAGGCAGTGTTTAAAAGAATACTGTTTCCATGTAATTATTTCGGGTAAAGCTAGCCATGCGAGTGGCCGGGTGCTGGGAACGCAGCCCAGCCCGCCAATCATATTACAACAGAGTGGCGCCCAGACTGATGGACTAAATCCACTTAAAAGCATGAGAGAGCTTAATTTTAAACAGAGAAAAAACAGAGTTTAATGCAGAGTTTTGCTCTTTGTTGGTGGCGTACCGTAGAGCGATTTCCTGATTCAGCAACAGCAGTGAAAAAAAAAGCTGCATCATTTTAAAGCACGGCTTCCTGGGGCTGTGCCACCAGTGCAAACTCTGGCCTTAAAGCATTTGGGACTGGATGTTTGTGTTCCAGCTTGGGATTGGAAGGAGAGTGCTCTGAGACCTTGCTGTTGGTTCAGAGCTCCCCGCCTTCACCTGGGCAGATGGCAGAATCAGGCTTAGGCAGGCGGAAGAGCCCGGCAGATTCCTGCCACCATTACAGAGATGTGTTTTCAGACTGTGCAGTGCTCTGCATGTCAGATTTTGCTGTAACTTGGATGAAACGAGTTTCTGTGCCACATGCTCAGTCTCAGAGTTAAAGTGCTGAGTGCCTCTCCTACCTGGCAGCCCCAGAGCTAGCACAAAATGGTTCGTCCTCCATTTTGAAATTTTCCTGACTCAGAAGCAGGAAAAAACTGGCTGTTTTAAAATGCTGTCTTTCTGGGCTATGCTGCCGTTGTCTGGCTCCTGCGGAAGACAGAGTCTTTGACAGCAACTAGACTCGCTGTGTGCCTAAAAGGAAGTCATTGCATGCTGAGGCTCAGAGGCACAAGCAGCTCTGCCATGTTGAACCGGGGCAAGCAGGCATTACCTGTTTTTGACCTAGGAATTGTCACAGCTTAGATTCTTAAGTGCTTAATGATTTAAAGGCACAAAAGAAAGTGCTCCTGGATAGAAAAAAAAAATTACAGATTCACAATAAAACAGATTCAGATACTGTTGGATGAATGTACGTAGACTTGGGAGAGAAAAGAAAAAGAATATAATGAATAAAGTTAATATCTTAAAATAGGGTAAAGTCTTTAAAGAGACAGAGTACAGATAGTTAAGAGATTAAAAGAAATAAAGAAAAATAAGCCATGTAAAAATGGAAAATTCACAGAGAGTCTGGATTACATACATTGTGTTTTCTTTAAAATTTTTGACTGTGAAGTAGCTAAGTACAGAGAGACATTTCATTATATGGGCTGCTAAGCTGAACCTGCATATATGTTCTAAAGGTATCTTGACTTCAGAATTTGTATCTAAGGTTATGATGCTTTGGAAAAGTCCTTCTTTTGTTTTTGCAGAGGATGAGACCTTGTGGGTTTCTTCAATCCCAATTTGGTATGATAGACCACACCCTCCTGAAAGGTTGCTGTGAACACCCTCAAAAATTACTTCACTCAACTGCCAACTGAGATAAACCTGGCACGCAGGATATACCATGAAAGACCTAATTAACGACGCCCCCCATTCAGCAGGAAGCAGTTTGGAGAGAAAAAACTGCGCCCATGTTCCTAAAATATTGTTTATAAATGTTCTTTTACATTTAAAGGGGGATATGATATAGATATGAATAATTTGCATTGGTGTGGATTTAAGGTCAATTTTATTATATGTATATGTATTTCTGATATTGATTAAGGTATTGTGATTGTGTAGTTCACTTTTAAAATGATGTATAGTTAGGAAATATAGGTTGCTAATGGATAATAATCTATAATAGTCAAGCTTGTAGTCATGTTAGTTAGATTTTCTAGATATATAGAGATATATTTTAGTAAGATAGGCATTCTTCATATCTTTCAAAGACTGCAGAATATGGCATTTAAAATATTTTAATAAATTAGGGCTTTTCATGACTATGAGACATATCTGCTCCTGGCAGCACCAATCTATTTCAAGAAGAAGATGGGCATCGAAGAGGCTCCTTATGGAGTTTGATAGCCATTTGGGAAAGAAACTGTTCTTGCCTGGACTGTTGCATAAACTGGACACAAAGAACTCGCAGAGAGAGGACTACTGAACTTTCCTAAAGGTGAGATGGTCTTTCGGAGTTCCTGATTCATGAGAATCTGCGAGACATTCTTCAGGACACAGCAGAGAGTGACTGAAATGTCTTTGAAATTTCCTGCTTCATGGAAATGTCTCTGGATACCATGGACCTGTAGGCCGAAGATGGATGCCCCAACAGTACAGAGGAACTTTGGGTGACTGTCCAGGCAGCGAGATGTCTCTGTCATTTCTAGAGTTTTGGATTTCTTGTTTGCTTAGGTAATATTATATCCTTCTGGAGTCTTTGATGGAGTTGAAGAATGGATAGTTATAGTTTCCCATTATTATGATAAAGATAAAATAGATATAAATATTGTATCTGTGATTCTTGCTTAATAACTCTTTTGCTATATGAAATTTTACTATGTTAAAGTTAAAGCCTTTCTTTTTTGTTTAAACAGAAAAAGGGGAAATGATGGAGGAGGGGCATCTTTCTATCTGTTGTTTCATTGGTTAAGTAATAAAGAAACTGCTTGGCCTCTGATAGGGTAGAATTTAAATAGGTGGAAGAAACAGAACAGAATGCTGGGAGAAAAAAGCTGAGTCAAGGAATCGCCATGCTTCTCCCACTTCAGACAGATGCAGGTTAAGATCTTTCCTGGTAAGCGCACCTCGTGGTGCTACATAGATTATTAGAAATGGGTTAAAAGGCTGAAATTAATGGGCCAGGCAGTGTTTAAAAGAATACAGTTTCTGTATAATTATTTAGGGTAAAGCTAGCTGTGCAGGCAGCCAGGTGCCAGGAAAGTAGCCCTGCTGCTCCTATTACAACTGTAATTGTAGTTTCATAAAAAGATTTTGACAAATTTTCTTTTGTTTCTATTGAGTGGAATAATCTGAGCAGTATTGGTCTTAGTTCTTCTTTGAAAGTTTTATAAAATTTTGAGCTGAAACCAACTGGTCCTGGGCTTTTTTTTTTTTGGTAGGGAGACTTCTGATGACTCTTTTTATTTCTTCAGTAGTTATAGGTCTGTTTAATTTGCTTATCTGATCTTGATTTAATTTTGGTAATTGACATTTATGCAGAAAGTTGTCCATTTCTTAGAGACATTTTTTGGACAATTATCTGTCTTTATTTGTGTGGGTATACCAATGATGGCCATAACTTATAATAAATGCATAATAATTGAACCAGCATTTTCTGAGCTAAAAGCAGTTTCAGGTTGAAAACTTCAATAAGTGTCAATGGTGTGGTGTACATATTTTAATTATCCAAACTCTGTAAAGTAGAACACATCCATCTGCCATAATTTATTCTTTTGAGTACCCTTTGGGTTACTCCCTTCAGGTGCCAGTGTTTGGTTATAGAAATTACAAGTAGGATATCTCTTTATAATCTCCTTAGCTTGTTGCCATGTAGTACATGGCAACATTTGCTATTACCATAATATTTTTTTATGAAATTGTGAAACCTTCAGAATATTTCCAATCAATAGTAGATCCATTTCTGCATTACATTGTGATAGAGGACCTGGCAGACCCTATGGGACTAAGTGTGTATGTATATAAGACAAAGCCTATTCATGATTATATCTTGCACCTGTATGAATAATGAAGTCAGTTCTGTATAATCTGGTATAAATTCAGTAGTTTCAATATGCAAAGCAACTCATTCTGCATACTGTAAATCAGTAACTATATTGAGCATTTTTTATATTCTTTAGTACCATGAGGATAATATATAATTCTGCCTTTTGAATAGAATTATAAGTGCTTTGTTCCACCATACTTACACCTTCTGATTTGTAACATGCCCTTTCTGATTTATTTGTATCATTATAGAATGTATGGCCTCTAGTTATTTGTGTGTCACATACAGTGCCAGGAAGTGTCTCTTTATAAGGTTAATTATATAATCTTGGGGATGATTACTATTAATCTCTCCTAAAATATAGCACAAGTTTTTTGGCCAAGATTCATTTTCTTCCCATAATGTTTTTAATTGCAATAGTAGTAAAAGGCACTATAATCTATGCTGGGTCTATACCAGCTAGTTGATAAAGTCTCAATTTTCCTTTTGTATTTAATTCGGAGGTCTTTTCCACATAAGATTTTGGCTTTTTTTTTTAAACTTGGTTTATATGGTAAAAAGATCCATTCTGAGATAATATCTTCCCTTTGCATTAAGTTCCTGTAGGGAAAATTCTGGAATGCAATATGACTAACATGCAATTAAAATATAGATTCACCCTAATAACATGTGCCTCCTGTAATATTTCTTCCAAAAGAGTCTTTTCCTTTTCAGATTCAGCTGTTAATACCCTGGGACTATACATGTCTGCATTACAATCTAAGATTTCATTTAAACAGCTACTAATAGTCTGAAAATTTCTCCTAACCATCTTTGATAGTCATTAAGAGTCCACAACTGGTCTCTCCTATTTTATTATTTTTGTGTTCTAATTTTCTGTGAACATATTTTATCACCTAGGTAATTGACAGCATCTCCTTTTTGTATTTTTATAGGAACAATTTGTAACTGTTATTTAAGCAAAACTTTCTTTACTTCTTCAAACATTCTTTCTAAAGCATCTCTCTGTGTTTGAATCAGAGAGCAAAATGTCATCTATGTAATGGTAAATTATAGATTTAGGAGATTGTTTATGTGTTATTTGCAATGGCTTACATAAGTAATTGGCACATGGTGAGGCTATTAAGCATTCCCTGTGGGAGTATGGTACACTGCTATCTTTTAATAGGCTATTAGAAACATTGTAAGTAGGCACTGTGAAGGCAATGTTTTCTTTGTCCTTTTCTTGTAAAGGTATAATGAAGAACCTGTCTTTTAAATCAATAACTGTGACAGGTTATCCTTTTGGTAATAGAGAAGGCAGAGGAATTTCAGATTGTAGAGGGCCCATAAGTTCAATTACCTTGTTGACAGCTCTTAGATCTTTCACTATTCTCCATTTACCCGATTTCCTTTTAGCAACAAGTACAGGAGAATTCCAAGAGTTGGTTAATTCTTCAATAATATAAGCATCTAGTTGCTTCTATACCAGTTGTTCTAAAACCTGCAGTTTCTCTTCTGTTAAAGGCCATTGTTTAACCCATATTACTTTCTTCGTTAGCCATTTTAATGGTAGGGATTTTGGTACCTATAAAAATTTGCTACTTGCTTTGTGTTCTTGTAAAGCCTGATTGGCTGGTGACCTTTTTATATTGTACCTTATAATATCCTTCCCTCGGACGGCAGGAATGTTAATCTGGGTATTCCATTGCTACATTAGGTCATGATTCCATAAATTCACTACCATATTAGCCATATATGGCCTCAGTCTTCCTCTTTGTCCTTCTAGTCCTATGCATTCAACCCAATTTATAATTTGTTTCACTGATGATAGGGTTCCAATTCCTAGAAATTTAACCTCTGCCTCCTTAAAATCTATTGGGATGCCAATATTCTGGAGTAATGACACTCATGTTTGCACCCAGGTCTAGCAATCCTTTAATTACAATGTTATTTATCCATACTTATAGCTTTGGTCTTTGATCATTTATAGAAGTCTGCCAAAATATATGTTTCCTATTTCCTAATAGATGTTTTGATGTATCTTTCATGTTTATTTCCTCATTCAAGCAGTATGGTTTTTACAGAAGGCACTGGGTTTTCAGAATTTTCCTGGTGAGACATACCCTCCAACATGACTGGGAATGACTGCCCCACATTTGACTTAGGAGCCTGTAAAAGGACCCCCAAAGAGTTTTCTAATTGAATCAGCATGTCTCTTCTGTCTTTTGTTGATTTGCATTCATCAATTCAATGTCAACCTTTGCTAAACCTCCTACATAATCTGGAAGTTTAATACCTTTTAATTTTGCCTTTCATAGGAAAGATATTATTTCTAAGGAATTACGTGTATACAATCCCCTTTTGGATATCCTAATATAATTAAAACATTTGACATTTTGATGTCTTCTCATACCTTTGGAAATTGCTTCTCTTACCCAAGCCTCAGTATTATAGTCAAATATCCCAATGTTCAATGTATGAAGAATCCATTCATACATTGGTGTTGATCTAACCTTTAAAGGCTCATATATATTTTTGCTTTCTAAATTGGCATTTTCAAACACCAGAGAATCAGTAAATACTCATCTAGCTTCTGGATCTGTTATTCCTCTTTGTACGGCCTTGTTAATCTTTGTAAAATGTTACTAACAGGTTTCTTTTTTTCTGGGCCTGTTAAACCCTGGTATATAATTCAATTCATTTTCCTAATTCTTTTTTTTGTTTGTTTTGTTTTTGTTTGTTTGTTTGTTTTCAAAACATGGTTTCCCTGTAGCTTTGGAGCCTGTCCTGGACCTAGCTCTTGTAGACCAGGCTGGCCTGGCCTTGAACTCACAGAGATCTGCCTGCTTCAGCCTCCTGGGATTAAAGGCATGCACCACCACTGCCCAGCTCATTTTCCTAATTCTTGAATCCTGTCCCAGCTTGAATCTCTTTGCCTGCATATATTTCTAGTAATTTCATTGAAGCACATAGCCTCTGGTCCTGATTCTGTATATGTGATTTCAAGATATGAAGTTTTTTTCCCTTTATACATAGCATCTCATCCTTGGGAATTATTATGATAGTGTGCAGATTGCCTTTCTAGAGAGATACTCTAACTGATAATAACTTTGCAGTCTGTCTTGGATCTATCTCTTGCAGATGAGCTTGGCTTGGAACTCACAGATATCTTCCTGCCCCTGCCTCCTGCGTGCTGGGATTAATGGCATGTACTACTACTGCCTGGCTCCTATCATAACTTTTCAACAGATTTTGACTGATAAGCTCAACAGTGTAATTTTTTTAGATAATTTCTCAGTACTCTTTGACATGGATTGAATTTTGACTGTCAAATTAATGTTATCATTTTAATAGTATTAATTTTTCATTTAATTTTTAATTTTTGATGTTATTAATCCTATCACCTGGCTGTTCATTATTAGTATGTAAAGACTGCATCATTTCTAAAACCATTTCCTTATGGATGTAATTGGGAAAAAAAAACTAAGTCCAGTATCCAATAAATGGATTTATCAGGAAAATCATTTAAGCCTTTCAGAATTTCTTCCATAGTATAAGCAAAAAGATTATTAATCTTTTAATAATCTAGGTGGTAATATTGTCTGCAATTATATAAATTTCAAATTCATTGATTTATTCATTAATCAAATAGTTACCTTTGTTATGAGATTTCAGAAAATTGTTGTAGGTATATGAATCTTTATTGGCCAGCAAGTGTTATGGTAGCAGCCATGTGGTGGTGAGGGTGGACTCAGCAGTCTTGCTCTGCTTTGATTCTGCACATTGATGCCTGGTTAGGTACTGACAAATATGCTTTGTTCTTTGCTTAAAAACAATTAAATAAATTCCTGTACATGGAGACAGTTTTGTTTAGATCAAGGAGCCCAGAGCCTGTGAGCAGGGAACACAAACTGGAAGCTACGCATGTACCACACATGTTGCTAGGTAGCAGGAAAAGTGCCAGGGGGAAGCATTCACAAGCCTGGAAGTTTTCCAAGGTGCCATGTGTTTAGCTCCACTAAGGTAAGGTTTTTGCCATAATAATAGTAGTAGTAATAATAATAATAATAATAATAATAATAACAACAACCAAAACAAAAACCCACTTACTAGGTGAAATAAAGCCAAGTGGGCATGGTGGGAGACATAATGGATCATGAAAATATTATGCCTTTTAGGCCAGTCTACCCTGTAGGCATGGAATTGGGATGCACAAGCATGCCAGATGAAAATGGATGCTAAAAAGAAATCTCACACTAGCTCAGAATTGAGTATAATAAGGTATATTTATTTAGGGGTAGACTCACAGATCACAGTCCTCTGTACAAATGGGGAACAGGAACCAGATCAACAGTTGGAAGAGAGAGTAAGTAAGTGCATTACATTGGCCAAGTAGGCTGTTATGTTAAAGGCTACTGGCTGAAGGCATTCCTACACCAAAAGGTTCCTTAATATAATTTTCATCATAGTGTTTTTGTTTTATATGCATATCAATGACTTGTAATATAATCTGACTTGGCATTGCACATAAACATATTATATATTTTATCTCTCTCTCTCTCTCTCTATATATATATATATATAGATAATTGCATATATATATATATATGTGTGTGTGTGTCTTTTTGAAGTACACATTTCTTGCATAATATAGATGTCCAAGTCTTTTCAAATTTAATGAAGTAAGAGTCTCTTCATAACTTTTCTACTACTAGTTGATCATATGAGAAAGAATATTACTAATGTAGTGAAATATCATTTATGAAAAAGAAATTTTTTACCATCATAAAGGCAAAATATATTTTGATCTTACTTTGCAAACTTATCACATTGTATCTGATTTGATTAATTCATATTCATTTACTGGGGGACTTACTGACAGTACTTTGAGCATTATTAATTTTGTTTCATTTTGGATATTTTACAGTAACTTATTCATACCTACTTCTTCAATTCTTTTTTATTACAATAATATTTTATTTTATCCTTATAATACGTATATTTTCCCTATGTTATGTATCTTTCTAATGTAGACTTACTACTTTTAAAATATCATATGAAGATTTGCACATGTGTGCCTGCATGCCAGTACCATGATTTGCCATTATCAGTCAGAGAAAAATTTTGAAAGTCATTTCTTTCCTTACAACCACGTGGGTCCTCTGTACTTAAACTATTTAAACAGAAAATTTTATGTAGTAGGAGCTGCGGGATGCGTTCCTGCCACCCAGCACCTGCCACCGGCTTGCTTTACCCGAAATAACAACACACAAATTGTATTCTTTTAAACACTGCTTGGTCCATTATATATAGTCTCTTCTCAGCTAACTCTTGCACCTGGACTAGCCAATTTCCAATAATGTGTGTAGCACCCCAAGGTTCGCTTACTGGGAAGATTCTAGCCTATGTCCATCCTAGGTCAGAGCTTCATCACGTCTGCCCCAGATAGGAGAGCTATCGAGTCTGAGCTCACTTCCTCTTCCTCCCAGCATTCTGTTCTGTTTACTCCATCCACCTATGTTTTAACCTGTGAGGCCAAGCAGTTTCTTTATTAATTAACCAATGACCTTCCTCCATCATTTCCCCTTTTTCTGTTTAAACAAAATAAAAGGAAGGCTTTAACTTTAACATAGCAAAATTACATATAACAAAACAGTTATCAAGTAAAAATAACAATATCTACATCTATTTTATCTTTATCATAACTAAGGAAAATTTTTAAATTGGGTTTTTCCTTAAAGAATATTCTTGAATGTGATATTTCTGATTTTTCTGTACAAGAATAAAAAGCATGAACCAGTTAGGATGACAAACCAACTGGAACTAACAACTATCTTGAGGGAATTTAGATTTTAAAAGTTAGTGCATCTATCTGTTACCAGATCTTTTTTCTGTAAAAACTTCAGGAACTATAGAATCATCATGAATATTGACTATTCACCAAGAGTTAGTGGGTCCTTGGTGGCAAAGAAAAGGAAATGTGTATATATATATTCTAAAGCTATTGAAATGGACTTTTAGTTTAAGAATTATGAATACAAATTCTTACAAAGAAAAATATTTTCACATGTGGAACATTCTGTCTCTAATCAGGATTATAAATACAACTGCTTGGAGTCTTTTCTCATAACATGTGACTTTCCTTATCTGAATGCAAATTGCTTGCATAAAGAGTACTCTAATTGATTTTATAATATTTCATGCACCAAGTATTTGACTTATCAATTATACATATTTTCATGAGAAATATTGTCAAAATTCTATGATAAATGTTTTTCTTATCCACATTTTACAGACAAGAAAATTATAATACAGTCAGGGAAAAGTTTCATCAAAGTATAGGACATTATGCATGAATATTTCTATTGCTCTCCAAGGCTCACTTTAGTGATTAAAATTAAATTGTCCAAGTGATGTCTCTTTAAGACTTAGAATGTATATTGACCACATCACTCCAATGATACATATTTATTGGTTATGCTATAAATTAGCGAAAGTAAATTTATTCACTTGAAGAATAGTAATATGTTTGAAAAGAATACGCAGGTGCTGACCCTGAAAAGTTGATGACTATTGATATGTCTGGAGATCAAGGAAAATGAAAAAGGCATCTAACTGATTGATCCCCACGTATTTAAACTTCCTGGTCATTGTCACATCAAGTATCCCTATTCCTGTTCACAAAAGCTTCCCTTTATCTGTTCCACCTTTTATTTCAAAACCCCTCATATATTCCTCCCTAATTTCTTTTATATTTTTCACCTTTTTTATTGATTGTCATTACATACACATGTATGTGTTCCTAAATACATAAATGCGACAATATGACTGCCTAAGAATGACCTGAACAAGAATGACACCCACAAATATGTTAACATGAATGAAGGAAATCTTTCAAATCCTACACTAAAAATTAGAGGAAACAAAAGAAATTTGATAGAGAAATAGTCTTCCCCAGGGAAGAGCACATCAACTGGTTATCTAATAACAAATGATAATCCCTGAAAAAATGTATAATTTTTAAACTGTTTAAATTTGTGGCTTTTGAGACAGGTTTTTTTTTTTTTTGTAGCCCTGGTTGTCCTGGAACTCATTCTGTAGACCATGCTATCCTCGAATTCACAGAAGTCTGTCTTCCTCTTACTCCCTGAGGGCCAGAATTAAAGGCTAAAGGCATGAGCCACCACTGCCCTGTTTAAACTAATTTTATATGTAATTTAAGTAATCATATTTATTTTCAATTAAATCACTTCAAATATAGTTATTTTATTTAAAAATTCTTATGATTGGTTAAAAATGAAGTGTTTTGTTTTGTTTTTTCCTAGCAATATAGACCTAAGATAGAAAATAAACATGTCACTAAACATAGGGTCACATTACTAACTTGTGCAAAACAGAAGAGTTTAGAGTTAGCTTTTAATCTCTTTTGTTTTCTCCTTTTGTGACTATCTCTGAGCTGCTTACTCACGCTAAAGTCTTTGTCTAGTCTTCCATTCCATTGCAATAAGCATATGAATGGTTGATGAATAGCTTTCAGGACACTTGCAAACAAAATGACACTCTTGATATTCCTTCTTACAGGTGTCTTAAGAAAAAACTTCAATTTTTTGAAAGCTTGATATATTTACATTTCTTGAGTCAAATGAAAGAAAATGTTTTCAATGAGGAGAGACATACACACTTGGAATCCCTTTGGATTTCTCAAACTCTGGTTTAGTTCAGGGCAGAGATGTGGATTGACTTGAAATTCAAATCATCCAATTGTCTGTACTACTACAGTAAAAAAAAATTATTAACTTTCAGTTGCTTTAATATATTGGTCAAGAGCTAAAATTATTGATTTTTAATTTGGGTCTTCTTTTAATCAAATGAATGCAGAACAGTCTATCAGAGTAGTAATAATGCCTTATCATGCACTGTGTATTAAAATTATAAAGATATAAACAAACCTCTCCTGGGAGACCTTTTGATCCTGGTTCACAGATGTTCCTGCCACAAGGAAGACAAGTGTATGTTTGTGTGGAGCTGGCAATGATGGAGCTGTAATGAAATGATGATGACTTTAGAACGTCAGTGCAGAAGATGACAATGGGAATTTAATGCTTTCTGTAGAGCAACTTTGCTTATAATTGATCTCTGCTACTTTTCAGGTGAATGTTGTTACCTTGGGTTTCCAGGAAATGTGTGTATAATGATTATTGCTTTTCTTAGAAAATGACAACTCATTAAGTGACTATCTCCTGACAGGCTTACCTATTAATATGTTTGTTCATCTAAGGCAATAAACAAAACAAGAGGAATTTAGAGTTGCTTTATCCATGTGAAAAATAAAGTAACTAAATAAACCATATTGAAATACATTGTGTAGAGGAAGATACTGTGTGATATTAAAACTCCTGATCAAATAGAATTCACAAAATGTAAGGGCATTTTTTTTATGGAAACGTCCAACAGACATGCAAATTTCTATGAAATTGCAAACATGAATGAGACTCATGATTTAGGTTATGTTCAGACTTGTGATCAAAAATGTTACTAAGGACTTATTTTTCTGTTGAAATTCCTGGTGTGATATATACAACCAATAGAATCTCTTTTAACCTTTTGTAGTGGTATTTTTAATTATATCCATAATGATAAAGCATAGGTAACAAATGTGAATCCATTTTAAAAATTAAAATCTCTAGCATTTCATAATAGCTCTAAGAGTTTCATCCATGTTCTGATGCCAGGAAGGAAGTGGGTCATAGAATGTTGAGGAAAAACTTAAGAAGACTGTGGATAGCTATCAGTCGATATGACATACTTTATTCACCAGCACATAATCTTTTAGGCAATAAGCTGTCAGCAAATACCCAGACATATGACAGAACACATAGGTTTAATACAGTCAGGCACACATAACATAGATGGTTCTCATAAAGTTAGACACACAAGCCTATAGACAATCAGGCAGGCTGACAGGACAGAGGCAAAGGGATCAAGCAAAGATCGGCCTCTGATAACAAAGTCAGAACTAATCAAAGTGGCCTTCTTGTAAAATAGTTATACAAATTATAGCATCATTCTTTACTTTTGGGTTTCCTAGGCATTAAAGGTCAGCCATTTTTCACTAACTCCTAGCATCTTAGTCTGGCTCTCAATGTCAAAATATCTAAACATAAACTTAACCTTAAACCCTATGATCCCACCATTCTCTCTCTTTTTTGACAGTTAGTGATTAATAAAACCAAGCACTTATGGCAGTATTTGGGATTATAATCAATAGGAACAGTATAGGAAAGAACACTTTTTGTTATTATTTTTTAGATTCTAAGTCTCTGCATGTAACTTGGGCTCCCAGGCCCATTAGAAACTTAAGTCCATATGTATCTCTATGCTCCTTTCATTCTCCATGCTCTTAAGTTCCTTTTGCAATTTGAACACACTCTATTTGCTGTGTTAGTCAATGTTTGATTGTGCCAAATAACATTCATTGATAGTTTTACTATTGCTGCCTTTCCTGTGACTTGTGGGCTCCTAGAGAAACTGTCTGTAAACTAGGCATCTCTTTTCTGAGGGCCTATATCTCATACTACTGTGTGTATTGTGCTGGTCTCAAGACCTATTATGATTACTATTTAGGTGTCCCTCTTTGGTACAGATCCATCAAGTCATTATACTTTGGAGTTGCTCAACATTCAGCACAACGATTTTAGAGTTGTTTTCAGAACATCTAACTCTCAGAATCGCTGCCACAAATACCAGATTTGCAAGAGAATTAGAGGTTAGCTTAGTAACATCAACATAAACATATAAAGTAAATACCTATGTCAGAACTTCAAGTTCTGAGTCACCAAACTATGACAAATCATAGAATTATATAAGTATCCCTGGACATGGCCTATCAAATGTCCACTGCATACCTTTCCAGGTGATGGCACATTGTACTTGGTGATTACATATTCAATTCTTCAGGTACATGATAGATGCCATGGCTGTGTGGGTCGAGCCACCTTATGCAGTTTTTAGAAGTACCCTTCTAGTCTGGCTTCCACATAGGACTCACAGAGGCTTACATGTTGCCTATATTATAGCAGCATAACCAGTAGGCAAATTGTTCTAGCAGTAAAACAAAACTACTCCTATAGTGCTGTAAGAAATCCTACAGCCATTAGCCTTTAAGTTACCCACCTATTTGGGTGTGGCCTCTTATACTATTTATGTAGATGTAAAGCTTGTGACCAGTCTCTTTTCCAGCTGTGGGATCCAGTTGCTGGTCTTTATTCCAGCAGAAGATTCTGGTTTGTGAGTCTACTCCTATATAACTATCTATTATTATTAGTTCTGAGCTGGTATAGGATTTCTTTTACGTATCCTTCTTCATATAGTTGGCAATCCTTAGGAATGGCAGTTGAGCATAGTCCCTCATCACTATCTTGACACTCTTCATTCTCATTTTTTACTCAATACTGTTTGCTTGAAAGCTTGCCAGACTTTAAAAAAAAAGGTTTATCCGTAAGATATAGTGAGCAATGGGAAAAATATACACAGTTTGTAGCCAGGGACCAAGTCATGAGTTTGATTTTGATCACTTGGCTGTCATATAATTGCTGCTGCCAAAGGAAAGGGACAGTGGTGGCTATGGACTAATGTTTGAGACAACTTCAATATCAATGAGGGCTAACATCCTCTTTACATGAGTGTGAAACAATGAATGGTGAACCCAACATGAAACTACCAGTCTTATGCGGTTCCAGGGTACATTGGCCCCACCACAAGGTTATACTCACCCATGGAGGGAGTTTTATCTGTTGAGGTCCAAAGTACTTGTTTACCTTTCAAGAGCTCTTTATATCACTGCTGGGCTGTGTAGGGTGGGCACCAGTAGTACCTGAAAAGTTCTTAGACACCAGGTATGTAGTTCCCACATGCAATCTCATTGTTTCTAGCAGAGAAAAACTTTTTTTTTTGGTTTTGGAAGATAAGTCTCTATAACTTTGGAGCATGTCCTGGAACTAGCTTTTGTAGACCAGGATGGCCTTGAACTCACAAAGATCTACCTGCCTCTGCTTCCAGAGTGCTGGGATTAAAGGTATGTGCTTCCACTGCCCAGCTCTTGAAGAAACATTTAACAATGTCAAACCTTGAACTTTTAGTTTTTAATTCAGTGTAGAAGATTACTTTACTCATGCTTTGTTATAATTTTTCATCTTCAGGACAAAGCAGACATGCTGAATGTTCATTTAACTCATTAGTATGCATTCCTAAAAAGTTACTATTCATAGGACTTGTAAGCATTGTGTTTTTTCTCTTCTTTTTATTTAGTATTATTTTGTTGATTTTATTGAGCTATACATTTTTCTCTGCTCCCCTCCAGTCTTCACCTTCCTTCAATCCTCTCCCATGCTCCCCATGCTCCCAACTTACTCAGAAGATCTTCTCTTTTTCTATTTCCCATGTAGATTAGATCCATGTGTCTCTCTTAGGGGGTTCCCATTTTTGTCTAGGTTCTCTGGAGTTGTGAATTGTAGGCTTTTTTTTTTTTTTTGCCTTATGTCTAAAAGCCACTTATTAGTGAAGACATCTGATATTTGACTCTCTGGGTCTGGGTTACCTCACTCAAAAGATATTTTCTACATCCATCTATTAACCTGAAAATTTCAAGATGTCTTTATATTTTCTGCCATATAGTACTCCATTGTGTAGTGCATTTTTTCTTATCCATTGTTTGGTTGAGGGGCATTTAGATTGTTTCCAAGTTCTGGTTATGACAAGCAATGCTTCTATGAACATAGTTGAACACAGGTCTTTGTCATACAATTGAGCATTTTTTGTGTATATACTCAAAATGGTATTGCTAGGTCTTGAGAAAGGTTGTTTTCTAATTTTCTGAAAAATTACCATATTGATATTAAAAGGGGCTGTACCAGTTTGTACTCCCATCAGCAATGCAGGAGCTCCCTTTACCTCAAAACCTCTCCAGCATAAGTTGTCATCAGTGTGATCTTGCCCCTTCTTACAAGTGTAAAATAGAAATCTCAGCGTTGTTTTGATCTGAATTTCTCTCTTGGCTTAGGATGTTGTGCATTTCCTGAAGTGTCTTTCAGTAATTTTAGATTCCTCTGTTGATAGTTCTCTGTTCAGGTCCTGACTTCAAACTCTACTACAGAGCTATAGTACAAAAAAAAAAAAAAAAAAAAAAAAAAAAAAAAAAAAAAAAAAAAAAAAACAAAAAAAAAAAAAAAAAAAAAAAAAAAAAAAAAAAAAAAAAAAAAAAAAAAAAAAAAAAAAAAAAAAAACAAAAAAAAAAAAAACTGGCATTGGCCTGAAAACAGATAGGAGGACCAATAAAACTGAATCAAAGACCCAGATATTAATCCAAACACCTAAGAACACCTGATTTTTGACAAAGAAACTAAAAATATAAAATGAAAAAAGAAAGCATATTTAACAAATAGTGCTGGAATTCTGGAATTACTGGATTTGCTACAACATGTAGCAAAATGAAAATAGATCCAAATCTGTCACCATGCACAAACTCAAGTCCAAATGAATCAAAGACCTCAACATAAAGCCAGTCACACTGTGATGTAGGAGTGTCATATATCAATCTGTTGATTTCATTCGTTAAGTAATAAAGAAACTGCTTGGCCCTCATAGGTTAAAACATAGGTGGGTGGAGTAAACAGAACAGAATGCTGGGAGGAAGAAGAAGTGAGCTCAGAGGCCATGCTCCCCTCTCCCGGGCAGATGCAATGAAGCAAGCTGCCAGGTCAGACACGCTGAATCTTTCCCAGTAAGACTGATGCCACACAGATGATTAGAGATGGGTTGATCCGGATAAGAGAATTAGCCTGTAAGGGCTAGAGCTAATGGGCCAAGCAGTGTTTAAAAGAATACAGTTTGTGTGTTGTTATTTCGGGTAAAGCTAGCCATGCGGGAGCCGGGCAGGATGGAAAGCAGGCCCGCAGCTCCCACAACAACACTGAATCTCATAGAAGGGAAAGTAGGAAGTACACTTGAATGCATTGGCACAGGAGACCACTTCCTAAATATAAACCCAGTATCACAGGCACTGAGAGAAACAAGTAATAAATGGGAATTCTTGAAATTGAGAAGCTTCTAAAACAAAGGGAATGTTCAATAAGACAAAACAGCAGCCTACAGAATGGGAAAAGATCTTCAACATCCCCACATCAGACAGAGCACTGATCTCCAAAATATGTGAAGAACTCAAGAAATTGGTCATCAAAAGAACAAATAATCAAATTAAAAAATATAGTCCCTGTTCTAAAGAGAAACAGTAATGAAGAGTAACTGCATTTACCATCTCCACTGTTTGTACCCCTGGCTGAGAAGTTCAGGGACTGGCTCTCTTTGGGATTGACTGTACTGATTTCTGCTTGATGAAAGAGCCTGATGAACTCACACTCCAAATCTATTTGACCTTCATAGAACATTCAGTGTCAGCCATTTTGTGCTGACTCTTATCCCACCACCGAACCAGACCAGCATCCTTAGAGTCCTCTGCTGAATGTGAATTCAATCATCAGATCCATGTTGTTGCAACATAAACTGGATCTGTTGCAAAATATGCCCAGTATAAAGTGCAGCACGCTGCTCCCGCCAGCAGAAGAGACGACTGCAACAGGATCCTTCTCAGAACACACTTTATTGGAGCACTTACACTTGAGGTTGTAAAGAGGCAAAAGACCCCGTCCCCGTGACGCAGAAGAATATATACAGTGCCAGACAAAGCCCTGACGTGTCATCAACCCAATGGCTCAGGCCAGAATGGAGTGATCGTGCTTAAATTATGATTGGCCAGATCGAAATACTCCCCGCGTTGGGGGGGGCTCGCGGGCGCATGCGCTGTGGGCGCGCATGCGCACAAGTTGCTCACAAGCTGTCAAGTTTGACGTGGAACAGCAAATGGCGCCCAGGCCCCGTGCCCCTGACATGACAGCGCCATGGTGCGCGCTACATCTCCGCGCGCTACATCTCCCCCTTTTATATTTTAAAGCAGAAACCCGATCTAGTTCGAGACCTCATGATGTCCCCAACGATCAAGGGTCAGGGTGCGCTGTGCGCGTCATGCTGTGTATCCTCTCATGTGCAATGGCAGCAAGGCCTATGAGGTGCAAGGACTACCAGCACGTTTTAAAAAATAGAGAGAATAGGATGTGCCTGTCCCAGTGCAATGTCTGTAACGACTTGGGGTGCAGAGGCCACATCCAGTTATAGGTCATGCTTGAGGCTAGACAGCCAGACCTGAGGGGAGATGCCATGTTCGAGGGCGGCAAGGGCCTGGACTATAATTGCTTTGTCCCGAGCTTGCCGTGCACGAAATCGGCGCAGAAGCCAAAGGCAGAGAAACACGCCAAGGCAACATATGGCACCGAATACGCCAACCCCCACCCACTCCTTAAAGAAAGAAAAAGCGGATTGCAGCCAATCAGTAAATTGTCCAAGGGTCATGGGCTGTATACGAGTATCATTCAAGGTAGCAATCTGCAACAGCTGGTCCTGGATCAGGTTCTCTGCTTCCTTGGACCAGTTGCCAGCAAGGAATTCGCCTAGGATCTTTGACTCATTTCTGGAATTATCAAAAGAAAGTGGGGTTATGCATACATGCTTTTGATACGAAATGCAACCTATTTGAACCAAATCAGCCAAATCATTTAACTGTTTATAATTTACCGGCTCATGAAATCTCTGCCCTGTGTTGGGATCCTGAAAGACGGGCAACGCAGTAGTCAATCGACTCCATGTGCTAGGCTTAATAAAGGAAGCAGAAGTGGCAGGAGGTGCTGATGGGCCATTCCTCGTACCACTAGCTCTGGGTGAATCATATGGCGGGGGCTTAGCATACTCCGGACTATACCGCTCCGTTCATACTGAGCTGCAGCTTCCTCCAGATCTTCCTCCTCCTCCTCCTCTACATCTAATGGGTCCTCATCTTCGGAAATTCCTCCAAGAGTGGATACCGCGTATCCTCCAGCTCCCTGTCTTTCTCTGGAGCTTTCTTTTCCCTTTTCCGAGAGCTTTGGTCGCCCTCCCTTTTCCGAGAGCTTTGGTCGCCCTCCCTTTTCCGAGAGCTTTGGTCGCCCTCCCTTTTCCGAGGGCTTTGGTCGCCCTCCCTTTTCCGAGGGCTTTGGTCGCCCTCCTTAGGCCTATGTTTTCTGCGTTCTCCTGTGTTTTCTTCCTTGGTATCTGGTTCTGACATACTATCCTGGTAGGCTGAAAGTGCTCTCCAATCTTCTTTTACTGCTTCGACACATTTCCCGTCCCGCAAACAGGCTCGTACCAGTTTCTATAACGGGTGAGTTCCTGGCCGAAGCTTACCCTCTGCCTTAGCCATCTCAAGGTCCCTACCTAGCTTGTTCCAGCAAAAGAGATTGATGTCCCCCGAGCCTCCAAACCATGGTGCTACTTGATCTACATCCTCCAAAAACTTCCTTACGGTACCCTCTGAGATTTTTAGATCTCGGTCCCTAAGCAACCTCTGGATAGGGCGCGAGAAAGGCATCATGCCGGCTGGTCCAGACGCTACATTTCCCATGCTGTATATTTATTTACTGCAGGTCCCAGCAAATACACCCTTGACCGGTTCTATGACAGCTTGGGAAAAGGGCAGCGGACAAGCACCAAGATGACCATACCTCGAATGACAGGGGCTCCCAAAGCGGATCCACTCCTCCACTCAGCAAGTCAGAAGCAATACTCCGTGCATCTGAGTTCTGAATCCTCCTGCTTCCGCAGGGGTCTCTGCCTGATGCCTTGATGGAAGTCCCGGGGTTCGGCACCACTTGCAGCACGCCCTCCTGCCAGCAGAAGAGACAATGGCAACAGGATTATTCTCAGAACACACTTTATTGGAGCACTTACACTTAGGTTGTAGAGAGGCAAAAGACCCCGTCCCCGTGAAGCAGAAGAATATATACGGTGCCAGACAAAGCTCTGACTTGTCATCAACCCAATGGCTCAGGCCAGAATGGAGTGATCGTGCTTAAATTATGATTGGCCAGATCGGAAATACTCCCCGCGTTGGGGGGGGGGGGGGCTGTGCGCGCGCATGCGGCGCACAAGTTGTCTGTCAAGTTGCGCACAAGTTGTCTGTCAAGTTTGACGTGGAACAGCAAATGGCGCCCAGGCCCCGTGCCCCTGACATGACAGCGCCATGGTGCGCGCTACATCTCCGCACGCTTCATCTCCTCACGCTACACAACTTCCAAAACTCTAGAATTGACAGAGTCATCTCATTGCCTGGAAGGTCATCCAAAGTTCTTCTGTAACACTGGATCACCATCTATTTTCAGCCTACAGGCCAGTAGTATCCAGCAGACTTTTTAATGAATCAGGAAATATGAAAATCTCTTATGCATTGTACTGGCAAAGTTCATCAGTTGCTTTCTTTTGTGTCCTGCAAAATGTCTTGCAGTTCTTTCATGAATTAAGAAAACTGAAGGACTGTCTCACCTTTAGGCAACTTTAGCAGTCATTTTTCTGTGGGTCCTGCATGTCCAGTTCATACAGCAAAACAACCAGCAGTCCAGGCAAGAGCAGTTTCATGCATAAATTGCCAGCAACTCCATAAGTAGCATCTTTGATGCTCATAATCCTCTTAAAAAAGATTGGTGCTGCCAAGAGCAAATGTGTCTCATTGTCATGAAAAGTCCTAAGTTCTTAAACCATTAAAATGCCATATTTTGTAGGTCTTTCAAATGTTTGAAGATTAATTATCTAACTGAACTATCTCTCTCTCTCTCTCTCTCTCTCTCTCTCTCTCTATATATATATATATATATATATATATATATGTATGTATATAAAACCTAACATGGCTTCAAGCTTGACTATTATAGATGACTGTCTATTAACCTGCATTTCTTAATTATACATTACATTTTAAATGAGTTGTACTAACATAGCACCTTATTCAAGAACAGAAATATACATATATCAAAATTGACCTTAAATTTGTATCAATAAACAAATATTCATACCAATGCAAAGTATTTATCTCTATAGCATATCCCTCTTTAAATGGAAATAATCATTTCTAAACAATCATTTAGGGAATTTGGGTGTAGTTCACTCCAACCTGTTTCCTGCTTTTTGATGGGCAAAGTAATTTTGGTGTTCATAGAGACCTTTTAGGGGGTCATAGTCCATCAAACCACATTATTTTGGAAGGAATCTATGGCTTTTCATCCTTTGTGGAAACGAAAGCAGAACCTCTTTTTTCAAAGCAACATATCATTAGACAAGATACTTCTAAAATATATGTTGGTTTAGCTTAGCAGCCTGTACAATTAAATATATCTCTGTTTTTAGCTAATTCTTAGTCAAAAATTAAAATAAAGCACAACAAGATACATAATCCAGACACTCTGTATATTTTCAATATTTATGTGGCTTACTTTTTGTTATTCTTTTAATCTATTACTGTCTGTGTTCTGTTTTTAAAAAAACTTTGTTTTATTTTTTTTTAAATGATTTACTTATTTTTTAACTCTCTGTACACTTTTTCCTCTCTCCCAAGTCTATGTACATTTATCTAACACTGTGACTCATTTAGAGGTCTTTCCCATATTAATTTGCCTTTATTGCTTACATATCTGTAAGTATGTTTTGACCAGGAAAGCCTTTTTTTAAATACTAAACAGGTATATCTAGGACCAACACAGCCCTGCCTGTTTTCACTTCCCAGTTCAACACTGTGGAAAAATATTTACTGCCTTGGAGACTGCCTTTTTGAAGCTGCCTTCACCACCTCAACTCTGGGGAGCACTGTGGAATAATATAAGCCCTTTCTATCTGAGTAATATCTAAATCTAATGCTGCACACTGTGCAGCCTGTAAATATCTCTATGTATAGTGACAGAAACCCACTGTGCTCTCCTGCCTGTGTACACTTAGCAGACCCAATCTGACCAGTTACCCAGGCAGAGAGTGCTAAGCTGCTGGGGTGCTTGCAGCTGCTTTTCTCCTAACCTTGAGTGGGTGTACAATTCCTGGACCCAAAGTGGGTGGCAGGCCATGTGTGTCAGCCCCAGTCACTCAGGCACCATTCTGTATGCACAGGCTGCTTGTTAGTTTCTGGCCACACAAACCCAAAATAAACACACACAAACTATATTATTTAAAACACTACTTATGTATATTTCTAGCTAGCTCTTATATCTTAAATTAACACATTTCTATTATTTTATATTTTAATATGAGGCTCGTGGTTTACTGCTAAAGTCCCCAAAGAAGAAGTTTTGTTTTCTTCATGGCGTCTCTCTAACTATACCTACTCTCTCTATATGCATGTCTTCCAACCTTACTATAGCCTGCCCTGCTACTGGCCAAAGCAGCTTCTTTTATTAACCAATGGCAATAAAACATATACTGGGGGGAATCCCATATCATACCTGTATAATTTTTTCAAAGAATAAATGTAGTACTTAAAATGAAATTTTAAGGTAAAAATTCATCCAACAATTTTATAGCATTTGACAATCTGTTCAGTTAGGGAAGACAGATATTTATGGAATGTTGAAAACGTTTACTCAATCTTCATACCTGTTTTTAGAGTTTCATACCTCTTTATTGTTAAGGTAACAACAACAAAGATTAAGTCTTTACTAATAAGGAGCAATGTAAAGAAGATATGGTATATTACCCATAAAGTGAATCAGACAGAATTATAAGAATATAGAATTTTTCTAATCCATTTTCTCACATTTCAAATTTTTAAGCAAAATGTGTTGTTTTCTACTGTAGAATAGAGTATTTAGTGTAATATATGCAAATTCTATCAACTTAAATTTTAAAAGTGATATGATTATTCAAAGCTCTTTTTAGTTAATAGCAAAGCTAAAGTTATTCTTTCAAGGGTACTTCGGGATACAAGCAGAAGTTTATGCACAAAAAATTAAGAGTTATGAGTTAATATTGCAAAATAGGAAATAACAAATGTCAGATGTATAGGGTCATCATATAAAAAATAACTAGAAGTCAGAATGTTTACCTATGTAATTAGATATAATTTTACGTTTGCACTGAAGAAAATGTGAACTATGAATTTGGATAGAGAAATGATTCCTTGCACTTATCCATATGTGCATGCCTGTATGCATGTTCATATGTGTCTGTACATATATAATCATATGCACACATGCATGGATATGCAAGTACATATCTGTGGAAACTCTGATGTCATCCTAAAGAATGACCTCAACTGCTTTTGACCAAAGGCCTCACATTGTTCTGGAGCCTATCAATATATCTAGACTGACTGGATTTGTGCATCCATCTTTTTAACCTCTCTAGTACACACCATGTATAACTGAACACAAGTAAGGCAGGTAAACTCTACTATAGCCATGGCTGCATAGTGAGACCTCATTTTTTAAAAAAGAAATTAAATATAAACAATGGCAAAATTTACTTGACCTCACAATAATGTTTTACAGTTAGAAATAAAGTGTAATTTTTAAATATAATATGTACAATTTTAAACTTGATACAGCCTAGAATCTGAGTTTTTTTCTGATTCAAATGGGTCTGAATTCTGTAAGTTTACCAGCTGTTAATATGAAGCTCATCCATGTTGGGGAGGACAATTTGCTTTCCTCGAATTATACTAGTTTATCTGCTATAACATCCTACACATATACTTCTTCATGCAGCAGCTGGACCTGGGTTGTAACAAGGAACTGATACAAAATGAGCCGTCAGAACTAAGTACTGAGGGCCAGGGTCCAATCTTGGCTCAGGTTCAGGTCTTACAAAGTGGAAAAGACATTGGTACAAGGAAAAAGTCTGATCACCAGATGGATTGCACTCAAGTGGCCCTGGATAGCTCAAGCAATCTTTATTTATACTTTAGCAGAGCTTTTTCTACCAGGCTTACATGAACAGCTTTATTATTTTTAATTTTAAGAAATACATCCTATTTTAAGAAATACATATTAATCATTATAAACCCCCATTGGTCCACTTTATGCTTCCCCAAATACACTTTCTCACCCCCTGCATAATCTTATTCTAGACATAGGGTTCAGCATCTTTGCAGGGTTAATTAAGTAAATATCAAGTCAGACACATCCTGCTCTCGCAGCTCTTATATGAGCTGGCATAAACTTGTGATTACAAGGTTTAAAAGTAATAGACGCAGTATACTGCTGCTTTAAGGATAAGAACTGTCAAACTCAAACTATTCTTTCGTGGCTGTAAGATATGTTTTTCTAGAGTTCCATTTTCTACAATAGGATCCCATGTCTTAATCTCTCTATAAAAGGCAGACTTTGGTAAGGCACTCTTTTCCCCTACCACTATACCATACTTTTTCTCTCCAATATAAACTCCTATGTATTATAAAGATGACTCTGTCTACTCACATCCTGTATTTCATTTTTTTTTTTTTGCAGCATACTGGATCCTAACATTGATTCTAACATCAATCCTAACATTGATATGATCGATATCCAGGGAACCTACTCAATAGTTGACACTATGTGTCTTCCAAGATTTTTTCTATTCTGTGTATGCTTGTCTTACTCTTCTTTCCAGAACTGTGATACATATTTAGTGCTCCAAGTGATATTTTCTCATGTGTACCTAACTATCCATATTCAGTAAAAAAGTTCTCAGGCTTAGGCATTGTAGTCACTGATTCAAGATAAGATATGTGAGAAGCTTTAGTGCTCTGCTGAATCTTAGCGGAAAATATTCTAGAAAGATCAGACTTCCCAAGGAAAATGACAGGTATTGAATGTGTGACTGACAAAATAAAACTAAAAACCTCCCAAAGAATCAAAAAATATATTGAGAGAGAAAAGAGCCTGCAAGTCATGCAAATTATACAAATTCCTATGCTGTCCTGTTGTTTAGTTGTCCTTGCCAAATGAGAATCCATTTCCATGGGCAGGTGGTCATATTGAAGAAAACATGTTTTTGTGAACCAGTGGTGACCCCACCCTGCCTGTTGACTAGAATGTTAGGTGTTTTTCAACAGCCTGCAGGTTCTTCCCTTTCCTTCGCCTGACCCAGCAACCACCCGTCCCTCCTTTGACATAACCAATCATAGTAAATGCCCTTAAAATGAGCCAATCCCTGTGTTTGACAAACAACCCACTATACCCCCTCCCTGAATATGTGTTTTATGTGTTTTTTGCCTTTAAAAGTAGCCTGTAATAGCTAGTAGGGGCTTCTCTCCCTCGCCTGGCTGAGGAGCCCGTTTGCGCAAACGAGAATAAAATTCCTCTTGCTTTTGGATAAACTGGACTGGTGAGTGGTTCCATGGGGCGACCCTCCTGAGGAGTTAGTATCCCAGAGTTGGGGTCTAACAATATTCTGATCTGAGACGAGGCTGCATTTCAGACAACTTTGTACAGACCGATGAGGAAGGACGCAGGAGAAAACTCAGAGAATGACTGGAAATGTAAGTCATAATTGTGGAGGCTATTGAGGGCATCAAGCAATGGATGCCCAAAGAATTGACCTGTAAAGATTGTTTCACAAGTACAAAAGAGAAAAATAGCAAATGAATCCATGTGGATTGTATCTATTATTTACAGAAATTGTTGATGTTTTGGGGAAATAGGCTTGCTTATACAGGAAGAGATCAAAAGAAATTTTGTTTCCTGCTATTTGACCAAAAAGGCAATATCTATTAGTTTGTTTAAAATACCTTAAGATAAGTGAATCAGAATGGTCTGCTGAACAGAGGAGTTCTGAAATCAATAGTCAGAAACGGCAGAGCAAAGCAAAATATAAAAATAAAAAGCTATAGGATAGGGTCATTTCAGGTTCCCTATCCTCAGCTACCCAAGGGACTAACTGGGAACATCGCCTTGGGCTCCTGGGAGCCACTCTAGGTTCAAGTCTCTTGCCAACCCTAAGGTGGCTCCCTTAACTAAGATGTGTGCTTCCCTGCTCTCCTATCCAACCTTCCTTTATCCCAATCTTCCCGTTTCCCCAAGTTCCTAGCCAGTTGGGATGTTCACCTTCCTAGACATGGATGGAGGAGGGAGGACCTTGGAGTTTCCACAGGGCAGGGAACCCTGACTGCTCTTTGGATTGGAGAGGGAGGGGGAGAGGAGTGGGGGGAGGGGGAAAGGAGTGCGGGGAGGGGGAGAAGGGTGGGAGGAGGGGGAGGGAAATGGGAGGCTGGGAGGAGGCGGAGACTTTTTTCTTTTCCTTTTCTCAATAAAATAATAATAATAATAATAAAAAGCTAGATAGGGAATTTGGTCCTAAGGTCAACCTTTGTCCAGGTATTTTCTTCAAACTTCAGTGACAATAAATTGTTCATGATGGAACACAGACAAGAGACAAGTCTGTTTCATATAGTTTAACAGAAGATGCTGTGTAAATCTGGGGCAATAAAAAGTGAATTTAAAACAAATTGGTTTCTTTCTTGGGTTTCAAGGAAGATTATATCCCTTTGACTTTGCCCAGAGTGGAATAAAAATAAGAAAAAAAAAACATAAAAACAAATAGAAATGTGAACACAGACTTTGAATTCAGTGGGGGGGGGGGGTTCCATTATATAGCTTGAAAATCCTTAGGGCAAAAAGAGAATTTGAAGTTTTCATGCCTTCTGAAACTTTGGGTGCTCCAAGTATAAACTTATGTGGAGGATGACAGCTCCAACACAGTTATGAGACCAGGCATTGTTCAAGGGTTATTTTATGCAATAACTTGAAAGTTAAAAAAAAATAGGAAAATATATCTAAAATTTCTTTAAATCATTTTAAATTCAGTTAATATAATGAAGCTAAAGACAACCCCAACACAGAGGATGAGACGAATTCCCTTCTAACAAATGTAAATTAAGTTGTCCTGTCATGTTTTAGCACTGGAAATCAATATCATAAAGTAGGTGGAAAACATCTTTAAAAAAATAAGAAGTATAATTATCAAACCTGAATTATTTGTCTGTTACAGATACTTTTAAAAGGTGAAAAGTAAAGCAATTTCAAATATGTAATAACTGAATGGAAGTCTACCAGATTGATTGGAAATTGGATAAATCTAGAACGAAAAGCATAAAACCAAACAGGTAACATGCAAGATGGGAAAGCAGGCGTAGATTTTGATAACCACATGTATAAACCTAAGTACTTATTGCTAATCCCATTAGTAATATCAAATGTATAGAGTTAAAAACAGTAAACAAAGTAAATTTGAAATATCGAGGCATACAGGTTAAGTACATGGGATAACTATGAATTAATGTGTACTAGTGACTATTGATTTGATTAAGATAAAAATTGTGATTAATTTTGTATTTCACTGATTATATAGCCATGTGACCTATGAAATGTATTAATAAATTATAATGCAATAAACTACATTAATAAATAAGTAATAGAATTAATTAATAAAATACTATAATATAACAATATAGAGTTATTAATAATAAAATAGGAAAATCTAAAAATATGGAAGAAACTATATTAAGAACTGCTACAAAATCATTATCCTATTATTATGAATCATGCAAAAAAATAATTCTGTGAATACTTCCTGCATCAGACGAATGTACTTAAGATTGTCAGGCACCTTGAGGAACATTTGAAGACACAACTGTATGTGACATTTACAGACAGTTCCTCAATTAAGGACTTAGCTGTGTTTGTAAAGAGTTTGGATTATACTAGCAAAAGGAAATTGCTTCTTCTGTATGAGAAGGAAAGAGAATAATATTAATGAGTTTGCACTTTAAGAAAACAGTCTGATTATATATCGAAAGTAGAATATAGAGTCCACAAAATTGGAAAGCTTACCTACCCATGAAAAAGAGCCAATTTCCTATATGTGCAATAGCAGTAGGTATTAAAATAAATAGACAGATGATTCAGTCAGTAAAGTACTTCCTTTCCAGTCATGGAGTCCTGATTTTGATTCTAAACAACATGCAAAAAAAAAAAAAAAAAAAAAAAAACCAAAAACTAGGTATGATGGCATGCATCTGTAACCCTAGTGTGTGGGGTGGGAGGAAATACAGATGGATTCCCAGATCTTATTGATTATCTGTTTCAGTCAAGTCCTGAGCTACAGAATCAGTGAGAGAAAATTACAAAATAAGAGGTAGAGGCCAATAGAAGAAAACCTTCCTTTATATATTTATACGCATATATACACAAACCACACACACACACACACGTGCATATATGCAAACAAATACATATACACTATACTTTTACTGAAAAATAGAGAAGAAACACAGAAAAATACATTTGAATTTGTGGGTAAAATTTTAGAAACATTGATATAGTAATGATGTCATGACACTATTTTTATTTTAATGATTAAAAATTCTGAAGTTCTCCATTGAATAAGCAATAAGATATTTAGGCAAGTAGCTGTAATTTTGGTGCAATCTTTACCAATGAAAGACAAAACTAATGAGGCAATAACTTTGGAAGAAAGTTGTTAGAGGTCCTGTTCTATAAATTGATAAACGATTTTCAAACCCCAAATTCCATGTTAATTTTACACTTTAGAATAATGATAAGGAAATTTAAAAGTTCAAAGGTTTCAGAATATTCCCAGTCGTCTACTTTAGAACTTTCATTTGATGTGTTTTATGTGAAACTAAATGTAATAATGTCCTCAGCTGCGCAAATTAATCTAGTACTCTTGTATGAACAGAGCAGCTGAAGTGGGGGAAGAGAGAAAGAATCTCAAAAACTATAAGCTCTTAAATTCATTTTGTCTCAATGTTTCATCTACAAGGTTTCAGGTTTTGTAATATGTGCCTAAAAATGACAGCTTAGACCAAGAAAATGCCCAAATGATTTATTAATTTGACAATCCTGCTGCTGCCCATAATAGAGATTCCCAGAAGCTTGAAAGACAATCTCTTTTTGGAGTTTATCTGGTAGAAAACTATACTAAAATAGACAGGCAATCTAATTTGGTGAATTATGTGGGCATGATTAAAGAGAAATAATCAACAAAAATAGTCAAGAATAGAGGAAAATATTTGATGCATGCCTAACATAATACTAATTAGCAGTGTCAAAATTCATTTCTATCATTCTAGAAAGAATCTAAGAAAATATAACCATTTAAAAGAAAACATATTTTATCATGTGCCATAAACACTATCTTTTGGAAATACCAGTTGTCATTTCTTCAGAAGACTTATAGTTACCTATGAGAGACATATGAGATCAGGTGTACTGACTGCCCATGTACCCTCATAAACAGAGTGGGAGATGTGGATTATTGTATCTTTACCTGAGATTTAGAATGCTTCTTCCTGCATGTGATGTTCATTTACATTTAATTTTTCTTTAACTTACAAGTGACCTCCTGATTTGGGAAAGTGCTACAGAGTAAACACTGTGGGACAATATTTGAAGGAGGTGTTTTACCTGTATAGCTATGGGAAGTCATCATTTGTAATGGAGGAAAGATTCCTCGGTGGTGTGACTTTAAGTTCAGTCACAGTTTTATAATCCCCCACTCATGATCAGTAAGTAAACTAAATAAATTCAAGCACATTTATTCCCAAACTAATACTTTTGTTGACTTGTATTTTGATTTGTAGTGAGTGCCTTATAAGTAAGAGGTAGGTATTTGTTTACATCTTCTCAAGGAAAAGTTCTTACATCATATCTGTTCACTTAGATATTTCCAACATTTCTGTTTCCTTTTTTATGTTGTCAATTTTGTTTAAACATGTTTGTTTTGTTCTGTTTTTTATCAATATCTCATTATAACTCACACTGTCACCTAGCTTGTGATGCTCTTACCTCAGCTTCTCAGTACTGGGTCTGCACACACTGCCCTCTGTACCCACCTTGAGTTACCATGCATATGCTTACCTCCATATCCACCTTCAGTTACCTTGTTTGGTAGAGAAAATTACATTTCTTAACTGGCATATCAATGGACTATTACTGATGCTCTCAATCTTTTTTTCTCTCTGGTCATGTGACACATTCAGCTATTGAGCATTTCCCAGGTTAGGCTTTCAGAACTTAACCTTCAGAATATTACAATCCTCTTCTTGTAAAATCCGAGTCAAATAAACAGTTTTCAAGAATGTGTTCTGTCATGTAAGAGCTAGAAAACTGTAAAAATGTGAGAGACTTTGTCGAAAAAATAAAACCTGCAATAATAACTTTTAGCTGTCAAGATCAAGCTGAATTCTTACCTTCCACCTCTGTAAACTGTTCTAGTAAGTAAGGCTTCTCATTTACAACATTACACTTATAACATATAAATACTTTGACAGATCCTACAATAAAACATTTTCCTTTGATGTATTTGTTGATGATAAGTTGTAGAAAATATTTTACTGTTATTTTTCTTATCATAAATATCTCAGTTTTTATACAGTTCCCAAATCAACAACTCACTGTATGCTGCTTTGGAAATCTAGAAACAGTCATTGTTTATGAGTTTCAATGAGACTGAGAAATGTTTATAATGTTTTTGTCATGCCAACACCCACAAGGCCTTTGTATGCTCAAGCCAGACCAAATCACAACATGTGGATACAAAGTCTCACTGTAGCATCAGCTATTGGCTTAGGTAGTTGCTGGAAGGAGAAATAGTTTTATTTAAGTATTATTCCTAATAAGACAACCATGTTCCAGTGGAAGGTCACACTTTCAAAACTTTATGGGCAGCACAACTGGACTGGATTGTCGGGGCAGGAAGGACACAAAGTTGAGTAGTTAAAGAAAGAGAGTCCATCTGGGAGGAGTAGATGGGGGCTAGTGAACATGATCAAAATAGATTATATTTAATTCTAAGAGAAATAATAAAAATGAAATTTTAGCATTCATTCTTGACTGCATTTGATATATGTTTGTGAAAAACAAGAATGTGTGAAGCATTATACCAATAATTACATGAGCAACTAAGGTAAAGCCACACATGCAAACCAAAGTTAGGAGTTCAGAGAAACTCAAATACAGGTGAGTAACTGACTAGTGATGTATTACCTCCAACTGGAGATGAAGAAATTAAAAAAAGAGAGAGAGTGAGAGAAACAGAAAAGAACTTCTAATGAAGTAATGCTCACACTATTAATTTAAAGTAATTAGAAAAATAAAAACTAAAATCTAGCAGCTTGGACCTGTTTCTGTGTCAAAAAATGGGAAAATGAGTTAAGATAAAGAAAAATACTATTAGGAACATGGATATGCATCTAGGCAAAGACAAACAATTTGTGTTCATTTGGAAAAAATATAATAAACTGAACAGTCTATATTTGACTTTTTTTCTCTTTTTATTACTTAAAAATTACCAATCCAAATTCCCACTCCCTCCCAACTTTAGTTGAACAAATGATATGATTGAGCATCTTTTGGATATAATATTCCCAAGAGGGGAATTGTGGGATCCTGAAGTAGGTTGATTCCCAATTTCTTTGAGGAACCGCCACACTGATTTCCAAAGTGATTGCACAAGTTTGCATTCCCACCAGCAATGGACAGGTGTTTTCTTTGCTCCACAACTTCTCCAGCACAAGCTTTCATTAGTGTTTTTGATATTAGCCATTCTGACAGGTATAAGATGGTATCTCAGAGTTGTTTTGATTTGCATTTCCCTAATAGCTAAGGATGAAGAACATGTCCTTAAGTATCTTTTGGCCATTTGATACTCTTCTGATGAGAATTCTCTGTTTAGTTCAGTACGCCACTTTTTAACTGGGTTATTTAGAATTTTAATGTCTATTTTTTTTTAAGTTCTTTATATATTTTGGAGATCAGTCCTTTGTCTTATGTGGGGTTGGTAAAGATTTTTTTTCCCATTCAGTATGCTGCTTTTTTGTCTTATTGACTGTGTTCTTTGCCTTACAGAAGCTTCTCAGTTTCAGGAGGCCCCATTTATTTGATGCTCTTATTGTCTGTGCTACTGGGGTTATATTTAAAAAGTAGTCGTTGTGCCCATTGATTGAAGGTTACTTCCCACTTTCTCCTCTGTCAGGTTAAGTGCGGTTGGATTTATATTGAGGTTTTTAATCCATTTGGACTTTAGTTTTGTGCATGGTTACAGATACGGATCTATTTTCATTCTTCTACAGATTGATATTCAGTATACCAGCACCATTTGTTGAAGATGCTTTCTTTTTTCCATTGTATTGATACTTCCTACAGGCTTACTCCTCATCTTACTTCTCCCTATATCCATCTGTTACATAACTGATAGATCATTGGCTAGATTTAACCATGTTACTAGCAAGGGCCTGTGAGAAACAAAAGTGACATATAAAATGAACTTTAGCATGCCTCCTACAGAAACAAAAATTATTATACAGAAAAAATCTGTCAAGTCATGTAAGGAAGAAAGTTGAATAAACAGAAGATTTGAATTATCAAGTCTAATAGAGAGAGATCAACAAAACAACATTTAATGGTGCTTATTTTCCATTTTCAAAATTGTAAACCTCCATCTCTGTTTAGGTTTCTATTGTTATAATAGAACACCATCACCAACAGTAACATGGGAAGATAGGATTTATTTAAGCGTTCACTTCTACATTATAATCCACCATCAGAGGAAATCATGGTAGAAACTCAACACAAGGGAAGAACTAAGAGGCAAGATCCAATGTAGAGGTCATGCAGGAGTGCTGCTTTTTAACTTGCTTTACACAGGTTCCTCAGACAAAAGTCTGTGACCTCATTATCTTCTAAAGAAGAAATTGTTCTTGGACTGTACTTCCATGTTTCTCTCTGGTGTACTGGATAGGAATGAATTTGTGACAGATTATTCACTATTGTTTACTGATGTTATTTAATTAAATGTCTAAAATATCCTTTATATGACTTCAAGAAAAAAAAAATGTTTGTTCCACGTGTGGTTTGTTCATTATGTTTGTATACATCTTGAGTTCATAAGAATTTTACTCAGGTGACCTTGTTTAATCCTCAGAGTAAAAACTGTCTGAGGCTCTAGAGTTAGCTATTGAATGTAACTTTAGTCATCCTCATTTATGGGATTCATTCTTTCAGGTCCTGCTGCCTCTAGAGTGGTGACACTAATAAAATACTTTGTTATGCCAATAATAGAAAACTGTAGACTTTCTTTGCCTATTCAATTCCATGTATTTAAGGTTTGAACTTTTAACCTAAATTTTTTTCAGGTACATTTTATATTTTTTCTGTATTTAACTTAATATTCCTTTTCAAGGACAGGTAAATAGTTAAGGACAGCACAATCTGAATACAATGGTCAGAGATTTAATTTTTCTATAGCTTTTTATGTTTTACACAGATAATCACATTATCTTTTAGGTAGCACAATTCTATTAGTAATATTCATTTATAAATAAATGGCTGAGTCCACTACAGGTTCTTTAGTGATAGCCAAGTAGCAATAGCTTCTGTTTCTTCTCTATGACATTTTTTAATGAAATATTATGTTTGGAAACTTTCAAAGATTAATGAATGCATTAAGCCATAAAATATCCTTACTTCATTTTTCCTAGTTTTTACTCTTCTTCTTTCCAAGCAGATATGATAAAGCCAATATAGAGTGTGTGTGTATATATATATGTGTGTGTGTGTGTGTGTGTGTGTGTATAGTGTATCTGTATATAGTACATATAATATAATATATGCCATATATGTGTATTATGTGTGTATATAAAATATATGTGTATATAAATCACAATACACAGTTATATTCTGTTTTTTGCCCTTTTTGTTGAGCAGATACTAAAATAACGTTTTCACAGACTTTCTTTTTCTTTTGAATATAGTTTTCCTTAGTTATGATAAGAAATAAAATAGATATAAATATTGTAACTGTAATTCTTGCTTGATAACTGTTTTGCTATATGTAATTTTACTATGTTAAAATGAAAGCCTTTCTTTTTTGTTTAAACAGAAAAAGGGGAAATGATGTGGGCGTGATTTCTTACTAATAAAGAAACTGCCTCGGCCCTCATAGGACAGAAAATTAGGTAGGCGGAGTAGACAGAAGAGAATTCTGGGAAAAAGAAGCTGAGTCAAGGAGTCGCCATGATTCTCCCACTCCAGACAGAAGCAGGTTAAGATCCTCCCTGGTAAGCCAGCTCATGGGCTACACAGAATATTAGAAATGGGTTAGAACAATGTGTAAGAGCTAACCAATAAGAAACTGGAACTAGCCGGGCCAGGCAGTGTTTGAAAGAATACAGTTTCCATGTAATTATTTCGGGCATAAGCTAGCCATGCGGGCAGCCGGGTGCCGGGGACGCAGCCCTGCGGCTCCTATTTCAACATTCTTTCTTAAAAATTTCATGTACATAACCACTCAGTGATCTAAATATCATAGACAAGAGCATTCAAAAGATTTTATCTATTAAGATCTGTCTAGTACTGTCAGCTTTGCCACTTGTTTGTCCTTAGTCAACCATTCAATTCATTAACAGCTATGAAACTGAAATTCTCTGTGCTTCATAACTCCATAAACTTTTGTTAATATAACATGTACCTTATAGTTCCAGTGCTTGATGTGTCATCTTCTGTTAAGACTAAATAGCTCACTGTATCCTTAATGCAAAAGGGCTAGTGAAACAACCCACTGTCCATTACAAGTCTATCTTATCACCCACTGTAAATGCATTAGCTTACTATTTATTTAATAAGTTGTCCCTCATTAAAATTGAAGTTACAATAACACATTATAAGACTAAAATTTTCCATTTTATTGTAGATGTCATCCGTAATTTAAAAAATGAAAGTAAGACATTTTAACTTTTCCACAATGAAGGAAAACTTGACTTTGTTTCTTTGTTGATTCTGAGTCATTTATGATTGCAACTATCTAATCTTCACTGGTTCTGTGACTCTGAGTACTGTAATGGTTGTAGAGTAAATGTGTCACCCCCTGTACAGTTGTAAGCCATGTCACATTACATCCTGACATCAATAACAAGAAGGTACTGTGGGTTAAAGGCTGGACTGAATTCTGGGTTCTCTGTGGAGGAGATACAAGATTTTCTTTAAAGTAAGCACAAATTAAACAAGATTTAATAGTAAAATCTCAACTCTATTTCCATTGTCTAAGAATTTATTTTTTTCTGGAATTAAAATGTATTATTGGATCATTTTGAATTGAGTTTATGAAGGGTTTTCTACTTGTCAAGAAAAACATGTTAGGTCAGGGCAAGCTGACACTGAGGGAACCATGTTCCACAAACCTGAGGATTGAGTCACATAGTATAGTATAATGTTTCCATCTTTTTTATTAACTGTAACTTTACACAAATTTTATTTAAATGGAATGTTTCAGAATACCACAGATACAGTTTCCTTTTAAAGAAAAGATATGGTCCTGCAATTACATAGAGGGAAGAGTATGCCCTTTTCCCAGTGTGATTGCAGTAGCATGAATGCTAATTGAAATACCCTAGACATTCTAATTTATGCATTTTTTTTCAAAATTTATTATTCATAGATTATAAACTTGAGACACTTACTGGTCAATTAACTCATTGAATATACAGTACATATACATACAGAGTTGTCAGCAGTTGTGAGAACTTCAAGTGGAAGAAAACATTTGGCAGTGCAGACCTCAACTTTCCTTTCTTATACAGTAATTCTTTCCTTCCTCTAAAATAATGTTTATTTTATGAAGGAAGATATCCAAACCTTGTAGTTTATCAAACTTCATTTAGGTGTTGTCTTGACTTCTAATGTAAATGTGTTTTTTTACTCTCATAGTGATTGATTTATTAAAATTAAGCCCATGGCAATTGCTTTGTAAGTTGGAGCCCACTTATTGGTATGCCTTTTTGAATGCCTCTCCTTTTCTTTTGTCTTCTTTCTCAAACATCTTACAGTGATAAAAAAGTTTCAATAGTGTCAAAGAAAGTGATAGCTAGCTCTTACTTTTGATATGTGTATTAATAAATCCTAACAGTGTCTAGTATTTAGGATTATTATCATTTATTTGATATGTAAAGGTAGCCTGAGAGCCCAGCTCTTCAAAGCCACTTTCAGATTTTGAAGAAGTTCACAATGCAGTGAAACTGAGCTTATGTTTTTCTATTTGAGGTGTAAAGACTCACATACACAATCTGGGAACCATGCTCTTTATTATTCTGTTGCTCTAATTCCACCTCTACAGATTCTAGCTCTCCTTAGTTTCAATTCTCTGTTCCAATTCTCCCCTGCTTCCCTGTTCACCTGGATTAAATACATTTTTTTTTTACAGGAGGCTTTGGCTATAAAAAGAGTTACAAGAAATACATCTCATTGGTGATAACACATTCCTTGTGTAAACAATAAGGAGCCAAGGCACTTACCATGGCAATACAAAGTTTCAATGTTCTAGGTGTAAAACTGTTGCGGGAGGTCTTTCTACCCCTCCAACCAATAGCTGCTGTGATACCAGCCCATTGGGGTGTGGTCTCTCTCCCTTTAAAAAAGCGGCTATTTCCTCTGCTCTCTCTCTTCACTTCCTGCTCTGCTGGAGACTAGACTCCCTTCCTGGTTGTGCAGATGGCTGTTGTCTGGGACGGCAATCTGTAAGTTTTTTCCCCTTTAAATAAATATCACCCTATTAATCATAACTCCAAACTGGTGTGGCATTGCTTGTGACTTACGCCATCAGTATCCTTTATTGTTTTACTTTGCAAATTTTTCGTGAGAAAGAAAACAAGGGCACCAGTTGTAGACCAAGAAATCATTTTATCCAAGTATAAGTTGGAATAAGTTTAATTATAGTTGTTCATAGAAGCATGAGCAGGGGGTTATTTACAAAAAAAAAAAACCCTTGAGAATTATTAACAGGATTATAGAAACTTAAAAGAAATCATTCTTCAGAAGAAAATATCTTTTTCTCTCAGCAGTCTTTAACTACAGAGAGGACTAGGATCTTGTTAGAAACTCTTCTCAACAATTCTTACCTGTTGATAAATCCAAGAGAGAGGACTTGTCTAGTGAGTATCCCTTCCAAAAACCACTATATATCCAGATAGCCTTGAGAAGGGAGTGACTTTGTAAAGTTCTCTACCATGAGCAAATAATAATAGGTTCAATCTTTTGCAATATCTTGAGTACAATCACAATGGCTTACAATTCAAGAAAGAGATTATCAATAGCAGGGAACAATTTTTTTTTCCCCATCCTTTGGTTCTGACATTCGTTTAGATCTTCTTCCTCAATAGTCTCTGCACTAAAGAAGGGGTAATATAGCTGTACCCTTTGTGTTGTGCATTTAACAGTCACTTACTCAATAAGCCTTCTGTTAATATGCTTGGTCCTGCTAGACTTAATAGTATGATGGCTTCTCCTTGCCTCTAATTGGCCTATGCCATAAGTGGAGTATGTCCTTGCATGCTACATTATGCAAACACTCAGCTTCCCTATATCTGATAATCTCTGGGCAAGGAATATTGTTGACTATTCACTGTTCATTGGTCCCATCAACATTTACAGAGACTCCTGGGTTGACTGAACAGTTTTCATCCCCAGTGTAAATTTTTGCAGAAAAGAAATGTACAGTTTAGTCTTGGGCAATATTTGCCCACTCTGAGAAAATCTTAGTATTTTCACTTTCACTGTTCTGTCATTTATATACTCATTAATTCCTTGCTTAGCTTTGAAAGCCAAACATAGGCTTATAAGTGCTAAACTTGGCTTCTTCCAATTTTTTCCTTATAAAATCTGGCTCAAGAATATTGGAACTCTCAAGGCCCTTTTATGTTTATTTTTCTCATCTCCTCTAGATTGCTTTAGCACATTTAAAACCCTATGTAAATCGTTTACATCTCCAGAGCCTTCTCTACCTTATAAAGATCATGTCCCACCATGAATCTCAGCAAAACCACTAAAGCCTGACACCATTCGCAAAGTCACTGCTGAGTTTAATTCTTCCTATCTCTGATCACAGTCCTATATGCCCCAGTGAACTTGGTATGGCACAGGTATCTCATGCCTGATACCTCTAGTATTAGTTGCTCATATCCTGGAAAATTCAGCTGTTTCGTGGGTTTCCCTTTCTCTTAGTTAAAGGTTGGTCCTAATTGGTAATTCTCAATTCTCCATTTTAATTTCTTCCTCCCTGTTGTCCAGTATTCCCTTATATTCCAAATTTTGTGCTCACAGAAAGTGCTGTTTCTCACAAATGTATTTCGGGCTTTCCTTTATTTCCTACTAATTATATAAAAATAGCAACTAAACTCTTCTATCTCATTCTCTCCCCTATCACTCCCCTTCTATTTGTGCTAAAGGTCAGGGTTTTGTACAGATGATAGTATCTGCATGCAGTCCTTGGAGAATTTTTATTTTTTATCTCTTTTGAAAAATTTTATTTTTACATTACTGTAAACTCATGTCAAACTTAGTAATATAGAACTCCACCACAATAGGAGAAATATCTCACCTCCATCATTTTGGTTAATATCTTTGAGAAAAGTGAGGTTTTGCAATTACATTCTTTTTAAGGTGAACCATTGGTTACCCCTGTTATTTGCCAATTCTGTGTTTAATATGCTCCAAATCTCTTATTTTTTATTCAAATAACTTGATGCTACCAAGTGTTTATTTGACTTGAATATTTTACATAGAATGTTGACAATGAAACAAGTTAGCTCTATACTAGTAAGTACTTTTTGTGAAAAAGAACAAGAACAAAAAAAAAATACTCAAACCCCTTGTTGCTTCCCTTTTCAATGACGCTTTGTTTCTTCTTGTAGTACTTTCTTTTCTCCAAACTCCACTTCTGATGAGACAATACTTAATTTATTTGTTTATTCTTCTTTTTCATATTCATATACAATTTTTAAAAAAATAAGAATTGTAATATAATTTGAACATATGCAATTATTGAGTAAAATCTTTATGTTTGTGGTTACTATGTAGGGCTCATTCTCTGAGCTATTTCTCAGACCATTTATCATTTGTAGTAAGAAGGGTTACTGATGTTTTTGAGTTAATCTTGTATCCTGCTACATTACTGAAATTGTTTATGAGTTGTAAGAGTTCCCTTGTAGAACTTGTGGGTCACTTATGTATATGTTCATATTGTCAACAAATAATAAAACTTTGACCTCTTTGTTTTTAATTTGTATTTCCTTGAATTCCATTTGTTGTTTTATTGCTCTAGCTAGAATTCAAGTACTATATTGAATTGATTAATATAGAGAGTAGACAGCCTTGTCTTGTTCCTGATTTCAGTGGTTTGCTTTTAGTTTCTCTCCATTTAGCTTGATGTTGGCTGTTGGCTTGCTGTATATGGTCTTTATTATGTTTAGGTATACTTCTTGTATCCCTGCTTTCTCTTTTATCATAAAGGAGTGTTGAATTTGGTTGAAAGTTTTTTTCAGCATTTAATGAAATGATCATGTTTTTTTTTTTCTTTTAGTTTGCTTATATGATGTATTACAGTGATAGATTTTTGTATTTTTAACCATCCCTAGATCACTGGGATGAATCCTACTTGGTCATGGTGGATGATATTTCTGATGTGTTTTTAGATTCAATTTGGCAGTATTTTATTGAATATTTTTCATCAATGTTCAAGAGTAAGATTGATCTGTAATTCTCTTTCTTGGTAGTATCTTTGTGTAGTTTGGGTTTCAGAGTAACTATAGCCTCCTAAAAAGTGTTTGACACTGTTCCCTCTATCTCTATTATTGGAAATGTTTGAGGCACATTGTTATTAATATTTTTGGAAATCTTGTAGAATTCTGTTCTGAAGCCATCTGGTCCTGGGCATTTTTTGGTTGGGAGAGTTTTGATGACTATATCTATTTCTTTTGTGGATATAGATCTACTTAATTTGCTTATCTGGTCATGATTTAATTCTAGTAAGTGATGCTTACATTGAAAATTGTCCCCTTCTTTTAAGTTTTCCAATTTTATTGAGTATGGGTGTTTGAAGTATGACCTGGTGATTCTCTGGATTTCTTTTATGTCTGTTATTGCCCCTTTTCATTTTTATTTTGCTAATTTGGATATTCTCTCCCTGTCTTTTGGTTAGTTTGGATGAGGGTTTGTCTATTTTTTTAAATTTTTTCTCTATGAATTAAGTCTTTGTCTCATTTATTCTTTGTATTGCTTTCTTTATTTCTATTTTGTTTGTTTCAGCCCTCAATTTCATTATTTCCTATCGTCTAGTCCTCCTTGGTGATTCACATCTTTTTGTTCTAGAGCTTTAACATATTCTGTTTACTAACTAGTGTGTGATTTTTCAAGCTTCATTATATGCATTTATGAACTTTCCCTCTTAAAACTGCTTTCACTGTGACACATAAACTTGAGTAGGTTGTGTTTTCATTTTTGTTGAATTTTAGGAAGTCTTTAATTTCTATCTGTTGTAATATGGAGTGGCGGGGCTGCATCCCCAGCACCCCAGCTCTTGGTCACCTGGCTATCTTATGCCCCAAAATAACAACACACAAACTGTATTCTTTTAAACACTGCTTGGCCCATTTCTATCTAGCCTCTTCTAGGCTAATTCTCGCACCTGGACTAGCCCATTTCTAATAATGTGTGTAAGTACCCCAAGGTGCGCTTACCGGGAAGATTCTAACCTATGGCCATCCTGGGTCGGAGCTTCATCACGTGTGCCTCAGAGAGCAGAGCTATCGGGAGAGTGGAGCATGGTTTCTCTGCTCCAGAGCAGAGCTGTCGAGTCTGAGCTCACATCATCTTCCTCCCGGCATTGTTCTGTTTACTCCACCCACCTATGTTCTAAGCTATGAGGGCTAGCCAAGCAGTTTCTTTATTGCTTAACCAATGAAATCAACAGATTGATATATGACATTTCCACATCATCTATCTTTATTCCTTCCTTGACCCATTGGTGATTCAGGTGAGCATTGTTCAATTTTCATGTTTGTGGTATTTCTTAAATTAGGGTTGCTGTTGAATTCTCATTTTAAGCCATGGCAATTCAATAAGATACTTGGGGGCATTCCAAATTCTTGTGTCTGTTGAGATTTTCTTTATTGCTAAATATGTGATCAATTCCTGAGAAGGTTCCATGAGGTGCCAAGAAGATATATTCTTCATTTTATGGAATGTTCTATAAATGTTTATTAAGACCATTTAAGTCATATCATCTGATAGTTCCCTATACCTCTGATAAGTTCTGTCTGGCATATCTGTCCAGTAGTGACAGTTGGGTGTTGAAGTCTTTCATTATTAGTATGTATTGTTTAATGTGTGATTTGTGTTTTAGTATTGGATTTATATTTTACATATGAATGTGTCCTTGTATTTCAGGCATAGATATTTAGAATTGAGATTTTCTCTTGATGTAATTTTTTTTCCTGTGACAAATGTGAAATGTCCTTCTTTGTCTCCAATCATTGACTTTAGAATGAAGTCTATTTTCTTTTTTTTATGACAGACCCTTTAATTTTTATTTAAATATTTTTATTATTCATTTCTTTTTTTATTTGCATAGGTGTTTTGTTTGCACATATATCTGTGCATCACATGTGTGCTTGCTGTCTATGGGGCCAAAAGAGGACATCAGATGTCCTGGAACTGAATTTACAAATGGAAGCCACCATGTGTGTGCTGGGAATTGAACCTAGGCTTTCTGAAAAGGCAGCCAGTGTTCTTAGTCACTGGGCCATTTCTCCAGACCCAGACCATTTTATTTTTAATTAACTAACACTTTATGTGTTCTGGGCTAAGACACTTCCATTAATGTTAGGGCAGACATGGCTCAAAACGTTTCCAGGGGTTCTTCTGGTGATGGGCTTAAAACAAAATTTTATTTTCTGTTTTCTAATTTCCTATATATGTTTGAATGTTCTAGATGGGCCTTGTTTATTTTAATTATTGGTACCCTCAATAAAATATCGCCATCTGAAGTAATAATTCTGTAACCCCTCTCCCCGGAAGGGAGACTGAGCTGTGTGTGTGGAGAACGTGTGCGTGGGGAGGGCCACTGTTATTGTGGTGTGCAGCACAGTGGGTGTTGGGGGGCTTGGGCACTAGGCATGACTGTTCACTCCGGCAGGGTCTGAGAAGTGTCTGACATGTCTCCAGCTGCTCTGCCCTGGTATAGGATTTTGAATAGCAATAACCAGGAGTTTGTCAAGCTAAGTTTCTAAGTTTCAAATGCTTGTGAAAGCATTTATAGCTTGATCATAAGGGCTATTATTTCTATCTTATAGAAATTTCTTTTATGATATGTAAAGGTCACTTAGACTTATTTAATTGCTTTTGTGCTATCAGTAGATAGCAGACATCTGAGGGGAAAAATCAATATCTAAAAATAAAGTACATCCCAGGTGACCTGAACAGTTCAGATGAAGACGCTGAGTCAGAGAAACATCTCTCCTCTGGTGTCATAGCAAATCACACACCGAGCCTCCCTGACTTCGTGTTGCAGACAGGCTCTGTGTCCCAACAGATGATCCCAATAAGCTTGCTCTAGTGATCGCTTGCCCAGGACACTGTCCAGCCACCAGTTGTTGTCCCATCAAAAGCCTTCTTGGGTGATGACTGAGTGGCAGGGTGGAGCTGGCCTATGTGATGATGAGGGTGACGGCTGAGGAAAGTCGGTCTGATGGCAAGTTCCTTGTCCCACAGCGCAGCAACTATAGCACCAGCCCGGAGCAGTCTGTGTGCCCACCCGCCTGCCAGGCAAACCTTCTTGCCTTCCCTGGATTTTCCAGACCACCCACTGGTATGCTATAGCATATAAAAGGATCCAGATGCTTAGAGAGAGTAAGGCCAAGGTAGAGTGTGCAGGGTGCTGTCCCGCTGGCCTCCCTAGAGCTGGAGCCCTAATAACAGAGCTGGCTGACCAGGGAAGCCAGATGCCATTTCACAGTTTCCCTTTCTGGCTTTTGTTTTAGAAATGTATCAGGATGAATATGCATTGTGAAATACATGCATTTTACGGTTATGCTTGTTTTGAAAGTCTCTGTGTCTTTCCATTCTGGATCTCTCTTCACCAGTCCTCTATAAACAGGGGAGAAATGGATTGTTTGGTGTTCATACACGTTAACCTTTGCTGGCAAGAGGCAGAGAGAGGGAGAAAGAGCAGAGGATGTCTTATACACGGGAGAGAGCCACAAGGAAAGAGCACCGCATCCACGCG
>NW_026067934.1:2352072-2375413 GCF_014885135.2 Alexandromys fortis | reverse complement strand
TTAGGGTGTTCAAGTCCTTCTGTTGTAAGATCATTGGGTTCTGGTGCTTTCATGTTGTTTTTCAGCTTATTGGGAGAATTTTTGCCTTGGCGCCTGCCCATCTCCTCCTATTGATGATCTCTAATTGGTCTTTTAAAACCAGATCAGGTTTCCCTGCTGGCCAGAGGCTCCTCTTGCAAAATTCCCTCGTTCTGTTTCCTGGCTCCTGCCAGGGGCCAAGATCCCTCTCACCCCTCAGACGGGTCTTCAGGAAAAGAACCAGGTTCCCTGTTTGCCCGGGACCTCGCCAACCAAAGGCCTACCTCTTTGATTTAATTGTCCTGGGGCGATCTGCTCTTGGTGTTGCACTGGTCCCTGTTGCCTGTGTTGTCTGCCACTGTGTCAGTACCCGCCGGTCCTGGCCGCTGAGCCAGCTATGTTGCCCGTGTCCGGTTCCGGCCGCCACTGGTGCCGTGCGCCTGAAGTCTATTTTCTTAAACAGAATAACTATATCAGCTTGTTTCTTATGTCCATTTGATTGGAAGATTTTTCCCTAACCTTTTACTCTAAGGTTATGTCTGGTTTTGAGGTTTAGGTTTGTTTATATTATACAGCAGAAGGATGAATTCTGCTTTTGCATCCAATCTGTTCACCTCTGTCTCTTTATAGTTGAGTTGAGTTCATTCATATAAATGGATTTTAATGACCAGTGATTGCTAGTTCCTGTTATTTAAGCTTTTACGGCTAGTGATGCTCTTCTGTGTGCTTTTTCCTTCATTGGGATTTTCTGCTGTGAAATCATCTATTGTCTGTATTTTGTGGGAGTACCTAGCTTCCTTTGGTTGGAGCTTTCTTTCTAGTACTTTGTGTAGGGTAGTATTTGTTGTTAGGTATTATACAAGTCTGATTCTTTCATGGAATATTTTGTTTTCTCCATCTATGTTGATTGAAAGTTTTGTTGGGTATAGTATTCTGGACTGGCATCTGTGTTCTTCTAATGTATGCATAATACTATAGTTTTGGTAGGTCTATCTATATATGTTACTTGTTCTTTTTCCTTTGTGGTTTTTAATACTCTTTCTTTATACTGCATAATTAGTGTTTTGATCATTATGTGGTGAAGGAATTGTTTTTGGTTCAGTGTATTTAATGTTTTGTAAGCTTCTTGTACCTTCATAAGCATGTTCTTCTTTAGGTTGGAAAAGTTTTCTTGTATAATTTTGTTGAATATATTTTCTGTGCTTTTGAGTTTGAATTATTCTACATCTTCTATCCCTAATATTCCTAGGTTTGGCATTTCATACTGTGACATGTTTCCTGGATATTTTATATTAAGCTTTTGTTAGATTAAACATTTTCCTTGATTGATGAATCTGTTTCTTGTATTATATCTTCAACACCTGAGATTCTCTCTTCCATCTCTTGCAACCTGCTGCTTATGTTTGCATTTGTGGTTGCTGATTGTTTATCCATATTTTCCTTTTCTAGAATTCCCCCAGTCTGTGTTTAATTTATTGTCTCTATTTCAGTTTTCAAGTCTTGACTCATTTCTTTCAACTATTTGATTCCTTTTTCTTTGTTTTCTTTAAGTTTTTTTTTAAATTTATTTATTCCAATTTATGTTTGTTTTTTCTCCATTTCTTTGAGTAAATTTTTCATTTCCTCTTTAAGGTCCTCAAAATTTTCCTAAAGGTATTTTATAGGTTGTTGTATTTTGCTTCCTCTGTGTGGAGGTACTCAATTTTTCTGTTGTGGAGCCACTAGTTTTTGTTGGTGTCTTGTTGTTCTTTTTGTTGTTGAGTAATCTTTTACATTGTTTTCTACCCATCTTTTTCTCCAATTGATGTAGTTGAGGCTGAGTCTCTGGTAATCACTCCTAATACCAGCAGTTCCAAGGCTTAGAATTTTGCTCTTCATGGTGGGGTCAGGGTCAAGGTTCAAGTCATGCCAGAGATTTCTTGTGCTTCTGAAGGTTTGGCCTGCTGGGGTCTGATTCTGTGGAGGTAGAGCATGCTGGCTGCTGTTTCTGTGGAGGTTGTGCCAAGCCTCCTGGCTGACTTTTCCCGCAGAGATTGGGTCATATGGTAACATTTTCCAATAGTGCATTGCTAGTTCTCCTGCTCTGCAACATTTGCTTTTGCATGCATCAACCCAAGTGTGTAGGCAAGTTACTGTCCTACCCACAACCTCCAAATATTTAGGAGGTGCTTCCCAAACTACCACACGGAGACTTATATTAGTTATAAATGCTTGGCTGGTAACTCAGGCTTACCCACTAGCTCTTATACTTAAATTATCTGATAAAACTACACATAGTTCTTATCTATGCTTTGCCACTTTGCTTAGTATCTTTTCTCATCTTGCTTCTTCTGCCTTTGCCTGTTGATGCCTGACTCTGTCTTTCTCCTTCTCATCATTCATAGTTTGGTCATCCTCTCTATACTTACTGCCTGGATACTGGCCCATCAGCACTTTATTAAACCAATTCAAGTGAAAAATATTTTTCAGTATACAAGAGAATTATTTTCTAGCATTTCATCCTTTTGTCTAATTAAAAAGAAAACATATTAACCTTAATATAGTAAAACTATATAAAACAAAATCAGCTATTAAGTAAGAATTATAGTAACAATGCTTGATCCATTTGCATTTAGAAAAATTAGAGAAAATAATTATATTATCTTAACTTGCATACAAAAACTAAAGTTTTGGGTATAATTTACTTTCTATTACAACTAAGGAAAACTATAGTTATACTATCTTGTCTTCAACATCATCAATGACTTCAGAAGGGTGAAATGTTACCTAATGACAGGGGCATCTCCTTTCACCCAAAATTTGCCTTTAACATTGGGACATGCACCTATGTTCCACAGGCCTAATACATCTGGACTTTTTTTTTTTCAGAAGCAGGAAATTTTGAAAGACTGTCTTACCTTTCCTTGGCAAGTTTCAGCATTTACCTTTCTTGTGTTCTTCTGATACAGTGTGGATAATAACTGTCAGCAACCAAGAGAAGGGCCATTTGTCTTTGCCCACATGGCTAGCTTTTGATATAAAGAAAACAAACTCCTGTGGAGCTTCTTTGATGGCCATCATCTTCTTTGAAGTAATTGGTATTGTTTGAAGCAGATGTGTCTCACTTTCAAGAAAAGTTTAAGCTCTTAAAACATTTCAACCTCATAATCTTTAGGTTTTGGAAGTGTTTAAAGATTACCTGTCTACCTGAAATATATCTGTATGACCTTGAAAACATACCTGAAGTGACTACACATTTGCTATCATAGATGATTATTAGCCTGTATTTCTTATTTATTATACTTTAAAATGATCTGCATAAATACACCTTAAACAAGAATAAAAATATATGCATAGTATTACAAAATTTACTTTAAATTTATATCAAGAAGCCAATTCCATACTACTGTAAAATATGTAAGATTAATAATTGTTTTTTGATTAGATTCAATAATCTTTCATTTATTTTTCATATATCCCTTTTTTCCTTTCAAAAGAAATGTTTGAATTTAACTCTTTCATTAAGCATTGTTTTTTTTTTCTATTACCAACAAAAATTGGTAACAAAATCCCCTAAATAATGACAAACACCTATAATCCATTTTTTAGGCCGGTGGGCATAGTTTTCTAAGATACTTCCTGCTGATTGCAGGTGCTGGCAATCTTTGGGGAACCCTGAGAATATCTAAGATTATGATAAAGCCTTGAACTGAATATTCTATGAGGCTGGATCATCTCATTCAGCAGCCTTGAAGCTGTTTTGGATACAGAACTCAGAGAAAACTGTAACAAAATCACTCTAATACATTGGATCATCTGGCCCATCCATTCCCCTCGGATATTTTTCAGGGGTGTTCCTTGATCAAACCTGATTTTTCTTAACCATATCCACTCATTTGTAGTGGGACAAAAAGCATAACCTTTCCGCCAAAGTAAATTATCTGTTGACTTAAATTTTGAAGTCAAGATATTTTTAAGGAAAGTAGGTTGGTTTAATATAGCAGTTTTCATAATCTAAGGTCTCTTAGCAACGAAAAAATTTAAAGGCAAAACAATAATATACATAATCCAGACTCTCTTTGTATTTTTCATCTTTATGAGACTTATTATATTTTTTCAGTCCTTTTTAAGGACTTCTTTCTACCCTTTTCTTTTTCTATTCCAAGCCTACACATTTTTAATACACTGCAAACCATTTAGAAGGTTCCTTTTTTCTGTCTGAATCTATTTTTACTGCATACCTCTGTCTTTTTCTGACATACGAGCCTTTAAAATGCTAAGCAGTCATGACGAGAATGAAAGTTGCAGCTTTGACAGCTAGCTCTATCCATATTCTTAGCTTCCTGAATTTCTGGCTTTATAATGGAGTTACAGACTGGAGCCATATTTACTACTCCAACTCTGGGAATTTTCTGAGTCCACCCTGCTAGTGAGTAGTGTGCCACACACTGCTCAGAGACCTCATTTAAGTGTTCCATGGCAGAGCCTGTTATAAGAGCCACATGATTTTGCTACTAACAATGAGTCAGGAAGAACTATCTTAAAGGAGCCACACCTCTGCTTGCTGCTAGCAAGTTCAGCTTATCCAAGAAAAGGTGGTTACCAAGAAGCCAATTTTGACTCTCTCNTCTCTCTCTCTCTCTCTCTCTCTCTCTCTCTCTCTCTCTCTCTCTCTCTCTCTCTCTCTCTGTGTGTGTGTGTGTGTGTGTGTGTGTGTGTGTGCCATGTGTTTAGAATTAATTATAAAGCTTTTTTAGTTGTTTTGTAAAAATGCCTACAGAATGTTTGGGCACGTTTTCTGGCTCAGCACAAAAGCCCCATAGTTTAAAGTACTATCTATATACACTCATGAGTTTCTGCTTAGAATGTCTAGAATCAGTGTCAGCCAATCATGGTAGTGCATGCCTATAATTCCATAACTACTACAGAGAGATGATGAGACGAGATGATGGGCAGTGGCAGGAGGATCATTAGAATCTCACAGTTCCAGCTAGCTTGAGCAACAAAGAGAACATGTTTCAAAAAGATGGAAGGTGAGGTCAAATACCAGAAATTGTCCTTTGTCTTCCAGACCTATGTTGTAAAAATTGGCATATGTGAAAACACCCACTCATATTTACATTGTACACCTTCACAAAAAAGTTTAAAGATAATTTAAATCTTTCCCTGAAAATATATGTCAAATAAAAAGGTTATATAATTGTTCAAAAACAGCTCCAAACCTTTTATCAAGTGGCCTTGAAGTAAGAATTATATTATGATCCCTCATCTCTAGATTCCCATTGTGCAAAAACAATTACAAATACCTGATTTTTTCATTTAAATTTTTCCAGGTTACCAGAATACTTTGTGGGGTAAGATGATCAAGGTGCTGGCCTGTTTATTATCTTTATCATTTTTAGTTAAGTAAACTCAACAAATCAATTTGCCAGTGAGCTTGTCAAAGCATATGAATCAGTATAATAATGTATCAAGTGAGCATTCTATATTCATTGCATGAATTCCTAGACCCACAGACTCACAAATGGTAAAACTCATTTGTGAAAACCAGGATATCAATATTATAGAAGAATGAAATGGAGTCAGCTAACAAGGGATGGGGAAAAATGAGAAAGAAAGAGATAAAAAAATAAATGAGAGTTATAAAAAACATTTCAGGCTCACAAACCAGATACAGAACATTGTGAGTAACTATTAGTTTGAAATCCACAGCATTTTCACAATGAATAAGAGTATGAAAATTCTTAGCACAAAAATTACCAATGGTCAGAGATATCAATGTCTATTAAGTTCATTTGATTCTAAAACATTACATGTGTGTACCAAATTACCAGAATTTACCATGTTCAACAAAAAGTAAAAATAAAAATTAATTTAGATAATTTAAAATAGATAATAAGCAAATAAAATATAACAAAGAAATCTGGGTCCTTTCAGTATATACATACTTACAGCAAAATTGTTACTTAAAATACAAATGTTGCTAAATAAAGGATGGTATGTAATGACCAAATATACTTATAGGGCCCTGGTTGTGTCTAGGTACCTCTATTCCATAGCCCTATGTTAATTTAGAAGAAAACAGGCAGGTATGGTGACATACCAACACTGTGTAGTGCATGTGTGTATGCATAGGCATGTGTATGTGCATACATTGTGTGTGTGTGTGTGTATGCAGATGCTTAGGTACATGTGTTCAGCTTTTCACATTAGACCATGACTGATACTACAAAGTCTACACAGTGATTGATGAGGATATAAAGTATATTTATTACGTTTACCTTAAACATTAGAAATAGAGAACGTGAAATTCATTTTCCAAACCTGCAAACTTTTAGTATATTTGAATCAGACTTGCAGGGCACGGGTTTTTGCACAAGAATAGAAACTGGATAAATTGTCACTGGGAGTATTAGCTCTGTGGGTGCAAAGGGTTTTAATTTGACCATTTATCATTTGTCCCTGCTGATCCTCTCCTTGTATGTCGTGTGACAGTCTGAAATGTGTTACTGAGAACACAGAAACCATTAGCTTTCTTATTGATAACATTTATAACCCTTCTAGAAACAAATTGTGACAAATACAAGCTTAGTGGGATGCTAGCTATTCATTTCATTGAAATGTTTCCTGTATATATTACTTACATCTTATTGTGTGTTTTAACAAATGCAATAAGGTTGTAATGCTGGAGGCAAAAATGCAGTTGCTTTTTTCACAAATCAATAATAATTAAAATGAATAATTTCTATTCCAATAAATTATGGATGCTCAGAAAGTATAAAAAAAGATAAAGTATTAATATTTGTGGATCCTGATTAAGACTGATTTAGTATTTTTATTGAATATGTGGAGAAATATATTTACAATAGTTAGAATTTAAATAGTAGTATGTTTTCTCCATTTGTGTCTTAGAAGAAAGGAATAATAACGGTGGGCCAAAACATAGCTTGACTTTGAATATTTAAGCATGGTTCATCCCAGTGACCTCAGCCATAAATGGACACATTGGGTGTGCATCTCTTTTGGAACTTTCCCTTTCCTTTGCTATGAGGAAGGACGGTGTATATACATACTGATAGCAAATATCAATTGCTTACAAAATGTTTTTCTTATTTTTAAATAAAACAAAGCCACAATAAAAAGGCCATTTCAAGGTATGGCTCTTCATTAGGCAGAACAGATGAACGATTACATAAATATGTCCTACCTGCCAGATAAAGAGGATCTGGTAAATTTATTCATGGATGATTATTGTAACATACCAATCTACTTTGGGATAGAAGAAATTTTACAATCTCTTGGAATATATATAGTATTCATGAAGCCAAATAACTGAATAACTCAGAGTTATCATACAACCTCCATGTTCTACAGCCATACAAACTGACAAACATCTCTACCAGTGGTTCTCAACTTCCCTAAACCTGTGACTCTTTAATACATTTTCTCCATTATGTAGTGAACCAGAATCATAAAATTATTTTAATCTGTATTTTATCTACTGTTATAAATTATAATGTAGCTGGGGAGTGGTGACACACAACTTTAATCCCATTACTCGGGAGGCAGAGGGAGGCAGATCTCTGTGAGTTTGAGGTCAGCCTGATCTACAAGAGCTAGTTCCAAGACAGGATCCAAAGTTACAGAGAAACACTGTCTCAAAAAACAAACAAACAAAAAAAAATAAATCATAATGTATATATCTGATATATACAATATCTGATATGTAATTCAAAGGAGTCACGACCTATAGGTTGAGAAACACTGATGTAAACATATAGACCCTTTATCCCATGTTTTTTCAGTAACAGTCCAACTGGCCTTGGGGAGCTCCCAATAGATCAGCCCTGTCTCAGTGGGTGGGTGCACCCCTCGTGGTCCTGACTTCCTTGCTCATGTTCTCCCTCCTTCTGCTCCTCATTGGGACCTTGGGAGCTCAGTCCAGTGCTCCAGTGTGGGTCTTTGTCTCTATCTCCATCCATCTCCAGATGAAGGTTCTATGGTGATAAGTAAGATATTCATCAGTATGGCTATAGGATAGGGTCAGTTCAGGTTCCCTACCCTCAGCTGCCCTGGGCACCTGGGAGCCACTCTAGTTTCAAGTCTCTTGCCAACCCTAAGGTGGCTCCCTTAACTAAGATATGTGCTTCACTGCTCCCCTATCCAACCTTCCTTTATCCCCAATCATCCTGTTTCCCCAAGTTCCCCCATCCTCCCCTTCTCACTTTTCTCTCCCCATCTCTGAACATGGCGGACAATGAGGACTGATGAGAAGCCAAGGTCAATGGCACGGGGTTTTGATCCTACTTCATGTTCTGGCTTGGTGGGAGCCTAGCCAGTTTGGATGTTCACCTTCCTAGACCTGGATGGAGGGGGGAGGACCTTCGACTTTCCACAGGGCAGGGGACCCTGACTGCTCTTTGGACCGGAGAGAGAGGGGGTTAGGAGTGGGGGGAGGGGGAGAGGGGCGGGAGGAGGGGGAGGAAAATAGGAGGCTGGGAGGAGACAGAATTTTTTTTCAATAAAAAATAAAAAAATAAAAAAAAAACATATAGACCCTTTAATGTCATTTGGCTTTACATGCAACCCTGAGCAATATTAGTGTTAGGAAAATTAAATTGCTGTGTTTTCTCTTCTCCTTTTCTTTCCTTCTTTCTTCCTGTGTTCCCTCCTTCTTCGTCTTCTTCTTTTTCTTTCTTACTTATAGCTCATTTCTTCTAGTTTTTATTCTATCATTTTCTTTCTTTTATCATGACACCACTAATGTGTACCATCTTTGTCAAATAATAAAAAAAAATATGGCTCAACATGAATCTTGAATACCAAATTGAGGATCGATTTATAAAAGGCCAGAGCCTGAATAATACATTGATTACTTGGGGAAAAATGAGATGCATGTTCCATTTTAATAATGTTGAGAAAATAAGCACAAGAGGCAAGATCAGGGATCATATCTTACTGAGGTGATAATATAGTAAGGGACTGCTTGTTTATTTCCTAGCCTCTCAGACCTGAATAATCATACAGAAACTATTTTAATTATATTACTGCTTGGCTGATGAGCTCAGGGTTCTTATTAACTAACTCTTATACCTTAAAATAAGCCATTTGTATTAATCTGTGTATCAGCATGAGGATGTGACTTACTAGTAAGGGTCTAGCTTCTGTCTCTTTCAGTAGCTATATGGTGTCTCTCTCACTCTACCTACTCTCTCTATATATCTCTGTTCAAATTTCCTGCCTGGCTACATTCTACTAAGCCATTAGTCAAAACAACTATTTTAAGTAACCAATGGTAATAAAACTTATTCATAGCATATGGGGGGGGGGTCCTACATCATCTCCTCATTTCTTTCTAAATAAAAAGGAAGGGTTTAACTTCAACAGAGGAAAATTACTTATAAAAAACCAGTATCAAGCAAAATTTACAGTTTCAATATTTATATCTACCCTATCTTATATCATAATTAAGGAAAGCTGTAATTATAATTATCATTTCTTAAACTCCATCAAAGACTCCAGAAGGATATACTATTACCTAAGTAAGCAGGAAGTGCATTGTAAGCAACTTTTAAAACTCTAGAACTGACGGAGACATCTCACTGCCTGGATAGTCTATCTTCAGACTACTGGCTGATAGTATGTGACAGACTTCAGTAAGCAGGAAACTTAAAAGACTTTTTGCCTCTATTAGCAGTTTGTCAGTCACTTTTTTCTGTATTTTTTCAGAATTTCTTAAAGACTCTTTCATGGAGCAGGAACCCTGAAGGACTGTGTTACCTATAGGCAAGTTCAGCAATCATTTTTTGCATGGGTCCTGCATGTCCAATTCATACAGCATACCATCAAAAAGTTCAGGCAAGAGCAGTATGTTGTCCAAATGGCTCTCCAACTTCCTAAGGAACCTCTTCAGTGCCCAATATCCTCTGAAGTAAATTGGTGATGTCAAGAGCAGATATGTCTCATTATTGAGAAAATCCTAAGTTCTTAAAATATTTAAATGCTATATTCTGTTAGTCTTAGAAATGTTTGAATAATTTTTATCCATCAGAAATATATCTTTGTACATCTGGAAAACCTAATTAACATGACTACAAACTTGATTACTATAGCTGACTATTTATTAACCCATATTTATTAATTATAAATTACATCATCAAGCATCTATTTTTATTACAATGCATATCTGAGGTTTTGACAATTATATTGCACATCTCTGTTTATTTTTCCCAACTCATTCAGCCACATCTAACACCATTTTGACAATTGAACCTATAGGAGTCTTTGAAACTCTCTTTTCTTTATTCATATTAATATGGGCAAAAGTTTTATAGCAAATCTTACTTCATAAATCAAACCAAACTTCTATTATTTCTGTTTTTAACCCATAATTCCTTTCTCACATGAAAATTAAATCACCTTCTCTACTTGTCTTGATTCTTTATATAAACTCATTGATTAATATTAGGTGTTTCAGTCTTTTGTCCACTACATTTTAAGAATAATTTTTACATACTTAACTGTTTTTGCATCATTATCCACAGTACTTTATCAAATACATTCGTACAGTGACATGAAATACACTTGCTGAAGTGAATTTTACTGTGAATGGAAGCCATAGTACATTTTCAATGGGATATGTTATTTCTTAATAACCTGGCTTATATCACATTTTAGCTGGTCTTCAAGCAAACCGCAATTTATTAAGTACTTCAAGCATATATTATCACAAAACTCTGAGAGTCACATCTAGTGTCCCTCTTCCCCATGTACTACCTCCTAAAAGTAACATACCACTGTACTTCAGAATTCTTAGAAGAGTAGCCATATGGGAGGACACTGAAAGTTTAGGGCTAATAATAACTTGATTCCTTCCTTTTCCAATCCTAATGTCTAGGGGATTTTATTTGCTGATTATCAGGTAGAGCTAAGAGATTGAGGCCTACATTATGATTGCTCTATGCTTTTTGAAACATCTCTGGGAGCCATCTTTTCATATTTTACATTTTCATTCTCTTGAAACTTGATATTGTTCTCTGGGATTGTATAACTCAGTAAAGTAATAACCCACAAGCCATCTGTTTGGTACTCTACTTTGGGAAACAAATATAAAGAGACTGGGATACTAGCTAATATCTAATTATTCTCAAACATTCCTTTATGACTGTTTCATGAACAGAGATGTTACTTCTTAGATAGTAAAGCCCCACGGAAGTCTACAGTCAATTTATGAACAAATTGATATTCATGAAGCATACTTTTGCCCTCTTCTTCCCTATCACAAATACATATGCCACCCACTTATATTTTTGTGTTTATTTTTTTCTTTTGATGAGTTAGAGATCATACTTTTTTCATCATATTACTGCTTTTTCTACAACTATTGTCTTCTTTTTGCTTAAGCAATGGATAGTCTACTAGTTCTGCTTAATTTGGTGGTTGTTAGTTCAACAAATTAATTGCTTATACTCAAATTTGGCCTCCAGATACTTTTGAAATATAATAAATAAGAATATATTTTCTTTGATGGTAATTGACATAATATTGGAAGAACAAAGAGTATAAAATTCTGATTATGATTTCAACAGGAAATTTGGCAGAGTCATGATGACTTTGAAGCAAAAGAGTATGATGTGGGTGGAGGTATTGTCTTGTACTTCTTTTTTACATACTTGAACAATGGTAGAAAACTTAATGTACTTTGTAAAATAAGTGGAAATATCCACTTGACACAATTAACATCTTTCTATTTTCATCTTACATCACAATGTTAAATGTGTTTTAATGAAAGAAATGAATTAAAGCCCATGTTCTTTTGTCAACATCTAATGTTAAAAACATAATGCTGAAAATTTATTGTACTAAACAGAAAACATAGATGGTTGAAACTGAACAAATTAACAAGATAAAAATTTATGGCTATTCTCAGAAAGAAAAGAAGAGTGCTGAAAATCTACTGAGTGTTTACTCAGTAGTAAATGCCACTAAGATTGTTGTTGATACCAAGGCAGTATACAGTTTGCTGAATATTGTGTTTTATATTAGTGATGTGAGTGAGAATTCTTCCAACGTTCAGGATAAAATCATGATTCACCAGGCTGCCTACATTGGGAAAGATCAGAATATAGCTCATTTATTCATGAATTGAATGCTGTCTTCGGATAACATTCTATCATAGTGTATTGGAATTCACTGTTGAAGCTAAGAGCTCCTGTTTTTATTGTAGAATACCCAGCACACTAAAAGAGATGTTGAATCAATAATAAATTACATTACAAATCAATTAAAGACTAAATGTGTGTACTAGTTTAAATTTTGGCTAAGCTAATTTAAATAGGTACACCAGAGAAGGACACTTTAAGCACTGTATAAAAAGAACACTGTGTATGTATATGTGTTTATGAAAATTGATATGTTGTCATGCAGTTATTTAAATCAGGTTAGTTAATTAAAATGATGAAGTATAGAAGAAATTTTTAACATGGTTAAGGCACATTTACATAATTGGAAAGATGATATTTAGAGGAGCTTTCATTTGATCATTTAAGTTTGGAAACATTCAACTCTATTGTGAAAACAGGTCAAGGTTATATGAAAATCAGTGTTAATTGCACACTTAAAGAAATAATTACAATAAGAACCACTGTTAAAAACCACAGTAAATCGAAATGCAGAGTTGTGTAGCCCAGTCACAGTAGATAAATCTTCACAACATTTCTGTGTCTAAATCTCAGGGAACACGACAGTAGAGGAGGCAGAAAGATTTTTTTTTTTTTTTTTTTTTGAGACAGGGTTTCTCTGTGTTGCTTTGCAGACTATACTGGAACTTGCTCTGTAGACCAGGTTAACTTTAAACTCACAGAAATCCAACTGCCTCTGCATCCCGAGTGCTGGGATTAAAGGTGTGTGACACTGCTGCCCAGCTTGAGGCAGAAAGATTTTAAAAGTCAGAAGATCCGGGAGTTTTCTGTGAGAGTGGATATCCTAGTGATGCCAGAAGTTAAGCCTATAAATCTCATGAACATGATTTCTTAACATGTGCTGAACAGGGGCAACAGTATTCACACTAATGTGGACTGGGAAAAATTCTAGTGCCCCTCAATCTTACACAAAGAACTATGGGAATATTTAGAAGAGAAACATTCTTTCTCAGGAGGGAGGATACCAATTGTTTAACCAATACCAAATGATAAGTCCTGAAAACATACAAATGAGTAGAATTATACACCCTGAGAGTGTTATATTTAGGAATACATATGAACGTACATATTCATACATGCATGAAACACAAGTAATGATAAAAAACATGTTAAAGTTTTGAAAGAACAAGGAGGGGTATATAAAAGGTCTGCATGAAGGAGATGGAAGGAAGAAATTATATTATAATCTCAAAATGAAAAAAATACAGTAAAAACAACAAGAACAAAATCTTTTTAGTTTCCACTCCAGGTACTCCATAAAACACACAAACACAGAACACCAGTCTGGTACATTAATAGTATTATTTTCTGACTGGATTCAAGTATTCATGGCTCTCCAAATGAGGGACAATATTATTTGGCTAAAACCAGGGGACTTCAGAACACTACAAAATACAACTGTTACTGAGCAGCCTGTATACTCTCTTCTTTCTCATAATATTGCAGTCTTTAGCATCACCTTGTCAGTCATACATGGGACAGATATTATCATTACAAGAAACACCAATTTTTCTCAAATGTTTTCCCAAAAATTCTTTGGGGCCTTATGCTTCTCAGGTTTCCTGTCTGGGGATGCTGTCACTTCAGACTCTGGGTTTTGCTTTTCTTGAAAATGTGTTGGTATGTTAACTATCTTTATTTTTGTAAAGACAGGATATAACTGGCATAATATTTGGCCAAGCTAGCAAAATGATAAGTTTTGTTTTGATTTAAAAGATGTTTTGATATAGCAGTTGGAAAGAAACATATTTTACCTATTTGCTTTTGTCAGTTGTTGACATTGAAGGTTGGGAAAAGCATATTTGTTAGTATGGAAAAACATACTTGTTCTTGAGGAAAAATAGCTCAGGATATTCAGGGTTGGGCACTTGTATGGAACTCATCTGGTAGCAGGACTACTCATATTTTCACCTCTTTCTTGTCTCAGAACCTGAACTCAGGCTGTGGGCAGATTGTTGTAGCGTCCCTGCATATGGGCACTATGGCTGTATATCATAGCTTTTAAGCATACTTATATATTTTTGGTCTGAAGCCTATTCCCCTACAGAGAGTACTCTAACCTAGATTGGTTAAAACTTTTTCTTTGATCAATAGAATAAACCTTGCATCATTGGTTTCTATATGCAATTGTTCACTTTCAAACTTTATACAAACAGCTAAGGTACCTATTTACTATATCAGACTGGACTGGGTCTCAAGATTTTCTTAGCATCCCTCTGCCCCTACCTGTTACAAAGAAGATCTGGCATAACCCTTCCCCCAGAGGTTCTTCTTTATATAGTCCAGATATTTTGGTTACCCATCCTTCTTTTACTGTTGGCTTCATGGTTGCTGCACTTGGTTCTTCTCTCTCCTCTCTTCCCTCTTCTTTTCCACTTACCCTTTCCCCATGTGGGCCAACTCAGCTTTGCAATGTCTATTCTGGATTCTCCCAGATGTCGCTCCCTCTATGCTTTCCCTTTTTTCTACATTAAAGTTTGTTTTCCACCGAAACGAGGAGTAATCATGTCTTTTTCTTTCCTTTTTATTTCTTTTGTCATCCAGTACTTATTCTGACTCCTTATTCAGTGGTATACAATAAAATTCACCTTTTTATTCAACTGTACAAACAAACAAACAAACAAACTGAAATTCCAGGTTGCTGAGCTTTTTCCATCTGAGAGACCAGTCCACTTGACCCCATTTTTCTGAGTTGTTTATTTATTTATTTATTTTTTTCACATTCTCCCACAGGCCAGACAGATCAAGTCCCTAGAGCCCTGCAAGAACAGTGCACAATTAGACAATGAAGGTTTGGGCTTCCTAACTAGAAATTATTTTTCTTGCCATTTAGTCTTTTAATTTCATCTTCTATAAAATGAAAATAACAATTTTATTATTATGGAAAATTGTTTGATAATTGAGACTTATATCAATCAAAATTCCTTGGATAGTTAATAGTGTTTATTTATAACACGAGATTTCCAAATAAAAAAATACATCAGACTGATGTCAGTGGTATTTATAAATTAAGAAGACTTGTTTCTGCTACTTCAAAAAACAAACCAACATTATATTCATGAGAAAAATACACCCTTGATTTAATATTAATACAAATAAATAGTGTAAATAATAATGAAAAAAATTTCCCTCACTCAAAGTATTCTAACAATTACAAAAAACATAAAAGAAATGAGAAACAAGAATTATGATAAATGAGAAAAAGAGGATACATTATTCAATTTCTTACAGAACAAAAAGGGTTGGGGATGAGAAAAGCAGAAATAGAAAACAACCAAAGGAAAATTTTAAAGACTTAGGCACCTAAGAGAATTCATGGACTTAATTTTGATTTTGACTTACTTTAAATAAAACTCTGTTTCAATAAGACACAAACATACATAACTCAAAATGTCAATACAGATTAGATCTTTCCAAATACCAGACTTTATGTTTTAGCTGAGAAATGATGATAGTGGTAAGGACACATATTTATAGATGACAATTTGAAATGTCATATAAATTTGGAAGAAAGAAGATCTAATATACAGTAAAGTCAAGAGGGGTAGATAAAAGCCAACATGGTGTTTGGAACAAAAAGAGATATAACTTGTAACAAATCACAAAGCACATGTGATGACGAATAACGTGCCCACTGTTAAGTATTAGTCCCTAACAGTATCCTGTATTTTTCTAGTAATTTTTCTAGTATATTCTGTACTTTGTTTTGTGACAGCACTCTTCTGCTTGGATTTATGGCATATATAAGAATGACATTTTCTCACATAGGGATCAGGAATCATTGCTGAAAGATTGTTATGAGCAAAAGGAATATGGAGTTTGTTTTGCTTTGTCTTCTAGTAATGCCATAAGCTTCACCCAAAAAGTCTCACCTGCTGTCTGAACAAGGACAACAATAGACAAACTAATACAGAACAGGAGGTCTGGAGGGGGCTGATGTGGGCTGGGGGAGTGAGGGAGAGTGGGGGAGGAGTGAGGGAGAATTCCTGAAGGCCTCAGTCATATACAAAGAACTACAGGCAGCTAAGAAACACTGAGATCCAGAGAAATATTCTTCCCCAGGTAAGAGCACACTAATTGGTTATCTAATATCAAATGGTTAATCCTGAAAATATAAATATGAAACAACATTATAGAGTCTAAGCAGGTTAAAATAATATATATTAAATAAATAACTGTCTAATGCAAATTAAGTCTCATCTTATTATTATTTCCTTAATATGGACAATTATTTTTACAATGTTTTAAATATTGGTATAATTTAATGTCTCATAGTTACTTAAATGTTATTGCCAAATTTTCTGAAGTATTAATTCAGTCTTCATAAGAATCATAATGGATTTTGTGTATATTGGCACCTTTTATATAAAGGAACCCTAGGCACATAGCAACTAGGCTTTAAGATCTGAGATTTGTTATGGTGCAGTTGACCTGAGGCTAGTTCAGTGAGGGGTGGCAGCAAGTGACCCAAGGCTCTGGTGGCCAGGAGACAGACAGATATGCCATGCACGGAGAGCATGGGTATAGAATTTATTTAGTGGGTTTGGAGAATGGCATAAGAGTTAGGGGTTATGGGAGGAGAAAGAAGGGGGGATAGAAGAGAAGAAAGAGGGAGAAAAGGAAGGAAGAGAGAGGCAGAAGCTTTCTCTTCAGAAGTGGTGCAGAGAGAAAGAGAGAGAGAGAGAGAGAGAGAGAGAGATTAATAGCTTATCAGCATTTTATTAATATTGTTAAGATTATGAAAGGCAGTGTGAGAGAAATTTGCTAACTTTTATTTGTCCATGTCTCTCTCTTCCCTACTGCGTGGTTCCCTGCTGGGGACCAGCCGCCTTCAGAAACCTGAGGCATGGTCTAGTGGCATGCCCATCTGTCTGTCTCTTCTCGTGAAACTCGCTATCTGTCTTGGTCCACTATAGCCACTTAAGGAACTGCATTGTCCCTGCCTGGGCTGATTGCTCTCAGGACCCACTGTCCACTGCTGCCTCCACTTCACTTGCAGCGTTTTTGACACTTCAGCCAGTTGGGAATCTGCAGCATTTTTATTTAATCCATTACAGAAGTAACTGATATATTATACAAAATCCAAATAAAGTACAAATAAATAACAAATAAAGGTGAAGAAGATGGAAGAAAGTATCAACAAATATTATTAATTATTTAGCTACCATTTCATATTAAAACACTCTTATAATTAATACTCAGCAAGAAAATGGCAAAGCATATGAACAACAATTTTTTATGTAAGAAAATTAAATTGAAAGCGATAACAGGTATAGCAAATAAGGTATTAATTGGGGAAATTTCAACATTTTAATGAGCAATGAACTTTGATTTGTCATGTTTACCTGGATGGGTAAACCTCCATTATTGTCAGGGTTCCCCTAAATATTTTATATAGTTAATTTTCATTGATTATTGAAAATTAAGAAATAACTAATTTATAAATACAGTTATATAAAAGTTTGACCTACAATTAATTACATAAAGTTCAAAAATCTTGATGTCTCTTATTCTAAGTCTTTGACAGAGAACTTTTACATAGAATAAAGTCTCCAGCAATTGCAAAGGTTCGGAAACCAGACTCTTGCTGAGTGTGTGTAATTCAGGATAAGTCAACTAGGAAAGAAATTTGATAATCTCTACTAAATTTAGCAGAATGCATTCTCTAAGGCAAACGAATCTATCTTGTAGTCATTTGGTCTCACTGTTGTAAGACTTAAAAATTAGAAATCATCTAACAAAACCATGCCATCTTCACATGAATGATTACTATATAGTACTCAGCTTGTGCTTACATTCCTGAGAATGCAATTAAACTACACATGGGAAACTACTAATGGATATTACTTCTTCCAACATAAGAAAAAATATGGGAACAAAACTGGTTTGTACATTTATATAATTTTGTTCTCTGAACCTTTAATTAATTATTATTTTTATTATAGTAATATCTTAATCAAAATTCTTTAATAAAGATGTTGAAAAGCATAGAAAAACTAGAAATCGCTATCATTTGTATACATACCATGAAATCAATTAAAATAACATTTAAATATTAGATCACTTTATTCATTAATTAGTTGTAGAGTTTTATATAAAATTTATGTACTTCATATATACCTGTTGTGATGGTTATCACACACACACACACACACACACACATACACCTATACATAAAGTGTACTGAGTCTGTTTAGTGTTGTTTGCTAGGGTTTATATGTGTTCAAATTTGGCCACTTAGGATTAGATACCTATCATGTAGCATGTATCTGAAGAAAGATTTTTCCATAAGCTGCCATTAATTGTCTTTTCTCTTCATCTTTGGGTGGAGTCCTATGAGATTTCCTCCATCTACACTGGCTTGCCAGCAGGTAGCATTTTTGTGTTTGTTGCAATTGAACTCAAAATATTCAATTCTATGTAATCCTTACATAGAATGTATTTATTAAGCTCAATGTCAGCAGATAATAAAGATCTGATTTTGATATAAATTTTTATTATTATTTATATTTTTATCAATTCCTTAAATTTTAAGTTTTATTTAATTTTATTTTTTGTTTCATTATTTTTTTTAAAAAAAAAGAGAAAACAAACTGTCATTTTTAATTGTACATATCAAACCAAGATTCTTCTTCCTCCCCTCCTTTCATTCACTCCACATACCCTTTAACCCCACCCCATCCAATTCTCAGAGAGGGTAAGGCACATTGATTTGGGGGAAGGACCAAGCCCCCCCCCTACTATCAAGGTGATCCAAAGAGAATAGGTTCCCAAAAAGCCAGTACATGAAGTAGGGATTAATCCTGGTGCCACTGCCAGTGGATTTGCAGTCTGTCTCAGCCATGCAACTGTCAACCACTTTCAGAGGACCTAGTTTGGTCTTATGCTTGTTCCTTCCCATTCCAGTTGGAGTTGGTGAGCTCCCATTAGCTCAAGTAGACTGTTTCTGTGAATGAACCTATCATGCTGTTGACCTCTTTGCTCATATTCTCATTCCCCCCACTCTTCAACTGGACATTGGAACTCAGTCCAGTGTCCTGATGCAAGTCTCTGCCCCTGTTTCCATCAGTTGCTTGCTGAAGGTTCTATGGTGACATTTAAGATATTCATCAGTCTGAATACAGGGAAAGTCAACATCAGGGCCCTTCTCCTTTTAGTGTTCTGTAAGCTCTTCTACCTTCATAAGTATATTCCTCTTTAGGTTGGGGAAGTTTTCTTTAATGATTTTGTTGAGTACATTTGAACTAGAGTTCTACTTCTACCAATATTACTGTTAGGTTTGGTCTTTTCATGGTGTCCCATATTTTCTGGATGTTTTGGGTTAAGAATTTGATGTAGTAAATGTTTTATTTGACCAATGAGTCTATTTTGTCTATAGTATCTTCAACACCTGAATTTTTTTTGCCCAGATGTTCCATATCTAGAATTCTTTCTGTTTGTGATTTCTTTATTTCCTCTTTTTCAGTTTTCAAGTCTTGAACTGTTTCCTTTACCTGTTAGATTGTTTTTTTTTTATTGGTTTTCTTTGAGGGATTTATTAATTTCTTCCCAGTTTTGTTTGTCTTTTTCTGCATTTTTATGGGAGTTTTTCATTTTCTCTTTAAAAGTCTCCATCATTCTCATAAAGTTACATTTAAAGTCATTTTCTTCTGCTTCTTCTGGGTTAGAATGATGAAGTCTTCCTGTTGTATGACCACTGGGTTCTTATGTTACCATGTTGCTTTTTAGGTTGTTGGGGGAATTCTTACATTGGTGCCTACCCATCTCTTTCTTTAACCGAGGTTGGTCCTGGTCCAATCCTTGCAGTGGCTGTTTGAGTGTTTAGGAATTTTATTTTTTGTTTGTTTGCTCTGTACATTCAATGTCTGTGTCTCCGTAAGCCGCTGAGGTCTCTCTAAACCTGCTTTTTGATCATCTCTTCTGGTTCACTCTCTTGGTCCTCACTTTTGATCCCCTCAGTGCTTTAGCAAGTTCTTGGTCCTCTTAGTATTTTGGCACACTCTCGATTTCCTCAGTATTTTAGCAAGTTCTTAGTCCCCTCAATATTAGAACAAGCTGTGTTTCAGAGTCCCCCCTAGGCTGCAGGAGGATAGGTGAGTTTGGGGGCCATTTTTTTTTTAAATCAGGTACTCCATTCTTTGATTGAGGGGCATTTAGATTGTTTCCAGGATCTGGCTATGACAAACAATGCTGCTATGAACATAGTTGAGCACATGTCCTTTTGACACGATTAAGCATCCTTTGGAAATATACCCAATAGTGGTATTATTGGGTCTTGAGGAAGGTTGTTTCCCAATGTTCTGAGACATTGCCACGCTGACATCCAAAGAGGCTGATAAGGAATATAAGGTACATGTACACAATGGAGTACTATCAGCAAAAAAAAGAAAAAAAAAGATGACATCTTGAATTTTGCAGGCAAATTGATGGAGCTAGGAAATATATTGAGTGAGGTAACCCAGACCCAGAAAAAACCAATATTTTATGTACTCATTCATAAATGTCTTTTAACATAATCAAAGAATATAATCATGACTGCTTTTTAGAAATAAAGCAAAGAAAAACCAGCCTACAATTCACAATCCCAAAGAACCTAGACAACAATGAAAACATTAAGAAAGATATATGAGGATCTAAACAACATGGACATAGATAAGGACAAGATCTCCTGAATAAATTGGAACCATGAAGACAATGGGAGAGGGTAGAAGGGGAGGGGAGAGGAAAGGAGTGGAGAAAAATATATAGCTTATTAAAAGCAATAAAACAAAACTGAATGCTGCTGGTGGAATTTGAACCCATGATTCAGAATTCAATTTTATTTCCATTACACTGTCCCTACTAACTGGGGTAAGGTATTTAAATTAAAGTTCACTTGAGTACAATCCATCAAGATTTCATGGTCTTTGAGTACATGTTGCATAAAGTGGCACCCATCATTCAAATACAGTTTTAAAAAAGAAATAATGCCAACATACCCATATGTGTAGTAAGAGAGTGGTGGGCTATGTCCCTCTGTCCAGCTAGCTTAGCCCTGAAATAATTACAAAGAAACTATATTCATTTAAACACTGGCTAGCCCATTAGCTCTAGCCTCTTATTGGCTAACTCTCACATCTTGATTCAACCCATTTCTTTTTTTAATTTAATTAATTAATTTATTAAAGATTTCTGTCCCTTCCCCACCGCCGCCTCCCATTTCCCTCCCCCTCCCCCAATTAAGTCCCCCTCCCTCGTCAGCCCAGCTGGCCTGGGTCTGAAAAAGCCTGGGATAAAACCCGTCTCGCTGAACATAGCGGACAATGAGGACTACTGAGAACTCAAGAACAATGGCAATGGGTTTTTGATCCTACTGCACGTATTGGCTTTGTGGGAGCCTAGGCAGTTTGGATGCTCACCTTACTAGACATGGATGGAGGTGAGTGGTCCTTGGACTTCCCACAGGGCAGAGAACCCTGATTCAACCCATTTCTAATAGTCTGTATGTTGTCATGAGGCTGTGGCTTAACCGGAAAGATTCAGCATGTCTGACCTGGCAGCTTCATGGCGGAAGGCTCTCTGCCTCCCTTCTTCCTCCCAGAATTCTGTTCTGTCTACTCCACCCACCTAAGGGCTGCCCTATCAAAAGGCCAAGGCAGCTTCTTTATTCAACCAATAAAATAGATTGGTGCTGCCAGGAGCAGAAGTGTTTCATTGTCCATTAACAAACTATACATATGCATTGTCTATCTGTTTAACTTTTAAAGCAGCAATCCCCCTGGGAACAGAGAGAAATGCCATTAGAAGTTTGGATAGTTCCTGAGTGGATCAGTGTTGTCTCTTTTCTGAGGCAATAATAAATATTTATACTTTAGAGATAGTTGAAGCTTAAGGTAAAACATGAAGTAATAATGATGTAGTGCTGGTGATTGGGAGTCTAACGATACATAATGATAGTCATGATGAAAATATTAATGACACATCACAATGTATGGTGAGTCAGAAATAGAAAGCAATGACCCTGATGAAAAAAAAATGAGGCATTTTATACTACTGTACAGAATGCAAGTGCTCTGTTCTGCTTCTTGGGCATCAGGAGGACAGTGAAAGATGCTACCCCCTTCTTGCTGCTCCTGAAAAAAAAAATAACATCCTTTTCTTTATTTCAGAATAAGAAGCTTCTTTGGCTGCATCAATTTAATCTTTCTGTCAAACTCTGGTAACTTAAAACTCTAGAGAAATCACAGTCACTGTGGCTTAAGATCGTTTTCTCCTGGTCCCCTTCAAGTTTACTTTTGTATTTCTTGGAAAGGCTTTTAGTACTCTTTGGAGTCTGGTCATTTGCTTTGCATATTTACTTTTGCTGTTTTACAATTTTCCTTTTTTATATTTTTATGATACATTTTCAAAGTCCAACAAAAAATTTGCCACAGAAGCAAGAAATATAATATTCTTGTTTTCTTCATTTGAATAACTGTTTAGATACCTTCTGTTCTTCCTCCTCCTATCCTCTTTAGCATTAGTTTATTTTTACTTTTCTTAATATCACTGAAAATAGGATAAATATCTTCCCTTTCTTTGCACAGTCTGTTCCAAATGGGATTTGGAACAGATCACTAGTGTTTCAGGAAAAACAAATTAAAGCTAATAAATGTGAAAAAGATAGATCTCATAAAACTATATTGCAGTCCTCAAAATAAGAGTAGTTATTTATTGTATAAAAAATACATATATTTAAAAAAAACTAGAAGCAAATAAATTATTTAAAGTTCTTAAACAGATAAAGCTCAGAACATGAACCAATTAATAATCTAAAAGCTAATGATACCTGTTTAAAAAAAAAAACTTGTTCCAGACCAAGTCTTTTTTAAATATTTATTTATTTATTTGTTTGTTTATTATGTATACAATATTCTGTCGGTCTGTATGGCCAGAAGAGGGCACCAGACCCCATTACACATGGTTGTGAGCCACCATGTGGTTGCTGGGAATTGAACTCAGAACTTTTGAAAGAGCAGGCAATGCTCTTAACCTCTGAGCCATCTCTCCAGCCCCAAGTCTTTTTTTTTATTGAAAAACTTTTCGCTTCCTCCTGCCTCCCAATTCCCCCCCCCCCCCCCCCCCCCCCCCCCCCCCCCCCCCCCCCCCCCCCCCCCCCCCCCCCC
>NW_026067934.1:2344104-2345313 GCF_014885135.2 Alexandromys fortis | reverse complement strand
CCCCCCCCTTCCCCCACTCCTCCCCCCTCCCCCCACTCCATTCCCCTTCACTCTCTAGTCTGAAGAGCAGTCCAGATTCCCTGCCCTGGTGGAAGTCCAAGGTCCCCCGACCAATCCAGAACCAGGAAGGTGAGCATCCAAGCAGGCTAGGCTCCCACAAAGCCAGTTCATGCAGTAGGATCAAAACCCGGTGCCTTTGTCCTTGGCTTTTCATCAGCCCTCATTGTCCGCCATGTTCAGAGAGTACGGTTTTATCCCATGCTTATTCAGTCCGAATCCAGCTGGCCTTGGTGAGCTCCCAATAAATCAGCCCTTCTGTCACAGTGGGTGGGTGCATCCCTAGCGGTCCTGACTTCCTTGCTCATGTTCTCCCTCCTTCTGCTCCTCATTTGGACCTTGGGAGCTAAGTCCAGTGCTCCAATGTGGGTCTCTGTCTCTATCTCCATCCATTGCCAGATGAAGTTTCTATGGTGATATGCAAGATATTCATCAGTATGGCTATAGGATAGGGTCAGTTCAGGTTCCCTCTCCTCAGTTGCCCAAGAAACTAACTGGGGACATCTCCCTGGACACTTATGAGCCCCTCTAGAGTCCAGTCTCTTGCCAACCCTAAGATGGCTCCCTTAATTAGGATATATACTTTCCTGCTCCCATAGCTACCCTTCCTTTATCTCAAGCATCCCATTCCTCAAGTTTCCCCCATCCTCCCCTTCTCACTTTTCTCTCCCCATTTCCCCTTACCCCAATCCCACCCCACCCACAAGTTCAGCTTTTTCCTGGAAATCTTGCCTACTTCCCATATCCAGGAGGATAACTATATGTTTTTCTTTGGGTTCACCTTCTTATTTAGCTTCTCTAGGATCACAAATTATAGGCTCAATGTCCTTTATTTATGGCTAGAAACCAATTATGAGTGAGTACATCCCATGCTCATCTTTTTGGGTCTGGCTTACCTCACTCAGGATAGTGTTTTCGATTTCCATCCATTTGCCTGCAAAATTCAAGATGTCATTGTTTTTTTTTTTTAACCACTGTGTAGTACTCTAATGTGTATATATTCCACACTTTATTCATCCATTCTTCCATTGACAGGTATCTAGGTTGTTTCCAGGTTCTGGCTATTACAAATAATGCTGCTATGAACATAGTTGAACAAATGCTTTTGTCATATGATAGGGCATCTCTTGGGTATATTCCCAAGAGTGGTAT
>NW_026067934.1:2336163-2338621 GCF_014885135.2 Alexandromys fortis | reverse complement strand
TGTTTCCAGGTTCTGGCTATTACAAATAATGCTGCTATGAACATAGTTGAACAAATGCTTTTGTCATATGATAGGGCATCTCTTGGGTATATTCCCAAGAGTGGTATAGCTGGGTCTTGGGGTAGGTTGATCCCAAATTTCCTGAGAAATCACTACACTGATTTCCAAAGTGGTTGTACAAGTTTGCATTCCCACCAGCAATGGATGAGTGTACCCCTTACTCCACAACCTCTCCAGCAAAGGCTATCATTGGTGTTTTTGATTTTAGCCATTGTGACAGGTGTAAGATGGTATCTCAAATTTGTTTTAATTTGCATTTCCTCGATTGCTCAGGAGATTGAGCATGACCTTAAGTGTCTTTTGGCCATTTTAATTTCTTCTGTTGAGAATTCTTTGTACAGTTTAGTGCCCCATTTTTTAATTGGGTTAATTAGCATTTTAAAGTCTAGTTTCTTGAGTTCTTTATATATTTTGGAGATCAGACCTTTGTCTGTTGCAGGGTTGATGAAGATCTTTTCTGAGTCAGTGGGCTGCCTTTTTGTCTTAGTGACAGTGTCATTTGATTTACAAAAGCTTCTCAGTTCCAAGAGGTCCCATTTATTCAATGTTGCCCTTAATGACTGTGCTGATGGGGATATACATAGGAAGTAATCTCCTGTGCCCATATGTTGTAGAGAAGATCTCACTTTCTCTTCTATCAGGTTCAGTGTGTTCTGACTGATATTGAGGTCTTTAATCCACTTGGACTTGAGTTTTGTGCATGGTGATAGATATGGGTCTATTTTCATTTTTCTACAGGTTGACATCCAGTTCTGCCAGCACCATTTGTTGAAGATGCTTTCTTTCTTCCATTGTAAACTTTTAGCTCCTTTATCAAAAATCAGGTGTTCATAGGATTGAGGGTTAAAATCTGGGTCTTCTATTTGATTCCAGTCGTTGACTACTCTGTTTTTATGCCAATACCAAGCTATTTTCAAAACTGTAGCTCTGTAATAGAGTTTGAAGTCAGGGATGGTAATCCCTCCAGAAGATCCTTTATTGTGTAAGATTGTTTTGGCTATCCTGGGTTTTTTTGTTTTTTCATATAAAGTTTGATTATTTTCCTCTCAAGATCTGTGAAGAATTTCGTTGGGATTTTGATGGGGATTGCACTGAATCTATAAATAGCCCTTGGTAGAATTGTCATTTTTACTATGTTGATCCTCTCAGTCCAAGAGCAAGGGAGATCCTTCCATTTTCTGGTGTCCTCCTCAAGTTCTTTCCTCAAAGACTTAAAAGTTCTTGTCAAATAGATCCTTCATTTTTTTGGTTAGAGTTACCCCAAGATATTTTATGCTATTTGTGGCTATTGTGAAATGTGATGCTTCTCTGATTTCCCTCTTTGCTTCCTTATCCTTTCTGTATAGGAGGGCAACTGAATTTTTGGAGTTGATCTTGTATTCTGCCAAGCTACTATAGGTGTTTATCAGCTGTAGGAGTTTTTGGTGGAGTTTTGGGGTCACTTATTATGTACACTATCATATCATCTGCAAATAATGAATGTTTAACTTCTTCCTTTCCAATTCAAATCCCTTGATCCCCTTTTGTTGTCTTATTGCTATTGCTAGAACTTCAAGCATTATATTGAAGAGGTATGGAGAGAGTGGACAACTTTGTCGTGTTGCCGATTTTAGTGGGATGGTTTTGTGTTTCTTTCCATTTAATTTCATGTTAGCTATCGGCTTGCTGTAAATAGCTTTCATTATATTTAGGTATGACCCTTGTATCCCTAATCTCCCAAGACCTTCATCATAAAGGGATGCTGAATTTTCTCAATGCTTTTTCTGCATCTAATGAAATAATCATGTTTTTTTTCTTTCAGTTTATTTATATGATGGATTACATTGATAGATTTTCATATGTTGAACCAGCCCTACAACCCTGGGATGAAGCCTACTTGATCATAATGGATAATTTTTCTAATGTGTTCTTGGATTTGGTTTGCCAGTATTTTATTGAGGATTTTCACGTCGATGTTCATGAGTAAGACTGGCCTGTAATTCTCTTTCTTGTTTGAGTCTTTGTGTGGTTTTGGTATCAGGGTAACTGTAGCTTCATATAAAGAATTTGACAATGAATCTTCTGTTTCTATATTGTGAAATACATTAAGAAATATAGGTATTAGGTCTTCTTGGAAATTCTGGTAGAATTCTGCATTGAAACTTTCTGGACCTGGGCTTTTTTGGTAGGGAGGTATTTTTTTTTTTATTGAGAATAAGAAAAAATAAGTTTCCGCCTCTTCCCAGCCTCCCATTTCCCTCCCCCTTCCCCCACTCTTATCCCCCTCCCCCAACTCCTCTCCCCCTCCCTCTCTAATCCAAAGAGCAGTCATGGTTCCCTGCCCTGTGGAAAGTCCAAGGTCCTCCCCGCTCCGTCCATGTCTAGGAAGGTGAACATCCAAACTGGCTAGGCTCCTACC